>NW_006399827.1:6590051-6615444 GCF_000299155.1 Elephantulus edwardii
TCCTCAGTTTCAGCAAGCAGGGTTGTGTCATCTGCATAACGCAGATTGTTGATAAATCGTCCACCAATCTTGACCCCACATTTCTCCTCATAGAGCTCAGCCTCCTGGATAATCTGTTCTGCATATAGGTTGAAAAGGTGTTTCCTAAGAAAAGTTAAACATAGAAATCTCATATGACCCAGCTATTCCATTGCTGGAAATATACCCCCAAGGAATTTAGTACTGAGACATAAACAGAGATATGTACAACTAGAATGATAATAGCATTATTTACAATAGCAAGAAAATGGAAACAGCCCAAATGTCCATCAACAGATGAAAGAATTGAGAAGTTGTGATAATGTCACAAAATGGAATACTATGCAAAACTCAGGAGCAATAATTTCATAAAATACTATATAACATGGGAGAGGCAAGAGAGTCATACGCTGAGTAAACTAACTCAGTCTCATAAAGACAAATACTGCATAAGACCATTATTGTAAAAAAGAAGCCTCAATAGTGAGATGTACATAAATGTCCAAAGGGGAATGGACAGAAAAAGGGGAAATGTGGAAATCATCACAATATCAGGGTTTAGTGGGCATATGAGTATGTGTGAAGGAATAGCAAAGATTCAATAGGGACTTGAAAAGATGGGGTACTAATAGGTATAGACCAATAGTGATTTATGAAGTATGTGAATGATTAAAGTGTAAATGTTATTAAAATGTAAATGAAAGCTTGCATAATACAAAATGTCCATGAATGAAATACAATGTATATCACCCGTTATTAGATAATAAGTAATTAGAAGTGTTTGGGCTCACCTGGGCTTATCTCCATTTCACAGCTTAGATGTAATTCTGTTCCATACATCTTTTATCCTTCTTCGACAAGCAGGCTATCTAAGGCATGGTTTTCTCATGTTCTTAGCTGAAGCTAAGATCTGACAAGAGATTAAAGTAAACTCTAATTTTACTGACATGATTTTTGTTCTTTCTGTATTGAGATGGACTCTGAGGTCATACTCAACAGTAATTTGAAAGTAGAACCATCATCAACTCCGTATCACCATGTGAGTGATGTGGTCTAGGCAGAGGGCTGGTACTGAGACATAATCATGTCAGCTAACAGAGAACCACGATATAAGAATCATGTCATAATTAGATAAACAGAAAGCAGCCCGTAGTGTTGGCGGAAGAAAAGCATGACATACACAGGCGCTTGATACAAAGTTACAGTGTAAAAATATCTTCCTTTAAAAGAGTAATTTGAGACGCTAGCATCCCTTAGCATGTCCAAGCAGCTCATTTTCTGTGACACGTGGAAACTTAGTGGAGGAGTATGGTTCCATTCTACGCTCTGGGAACACATGGAGTAAGCAATGACTCTCAGTCAGAATCAAGCAAAAAAGATTTTTAAAGTATAGATATTCACCCTTCCCTCCTTGTTACCAGGATTAGGACACAGCATTTCTTAATATCAACCCCAGTGAATTCTACTGACTAAGGAATGAAGAGGAAGACCTGGAGCTTTTGCACGCGTTGGATAAAGCAGGACAGACAGCAGTCAAGGGTAAGGCAATAGCGTGTGTGAGGCGTTGCAGGTGTATAAAGCTTAATACTTCCAAAGTTCCAGGGTTCATTTTGTTTTGTGTGGCTGGAGCAGAGTGTATCAGGAAGTGGCAGGAAGCTGATCCCAGGGAGGTATTCGAGGGCCAGATAACAAAAACCCCTGTGATAAGCAAGCTATCTGAACTTCTGTCCTTTATCTCCAGAGAGTGCTCTAAAACTTACAAAGTACTATACGGAAATCAAATCATATTTTTATCATTAACAGCTAGTGGGAACCTTCTGAGAGGTGCAAGTCTCTCTCTCCATTTTATTTCTGAAAACTCCAGCAACAACAACACCACAACAAAAGATCTTATTTAAAGAACTAAAGGATCAATAATTAGAAAAAAATAAGTAAAATAAAAGGAAGTACACTACTGAGGGACAACTGAGAAGCTTTCATTCCTTTTTTTTATAATTCTGCCTATTCCGTGCAGCCTCACATAGAGCTATTTCTAGTAGGGCTTTGTCCAGAGTTTACGAGGTCATAAATATTTATGGAAGCAGACAATGACCTCTCAGTTAGAAGCTGAGCTCTTGACCAGTGTGCTCTTGACCAGGGCTCTTTGAAAGACATCATGTGAAAGAAAAAAACAGTGGTCACTGGAAATCAAAGGATTCTGGGTCTAGTTTCAGTCCAACCAAGAAGCTGTGGTTTAGCATATCTGAGCCTCACCTTCCTCCTCCATAATCTATCTCTCTCTTTTATCTACACTCAATCTCTCTCTCTCATTCACCAACAATATCCGCCCCCTCCCTCTCATTGATTGCTGTCCAATCAGAACCCACTCATTGTCTCCCTGCCACTAAATCACATGCAAATAAATTGTCCATTTTTCTACCATGAAACAGCCAGTAGATTTGAACTGGTACAGAGGCACCTCCTTTGTATCAGCAGCACAACTCCTTATGAACTAAGCACCTGTTGTGCTTGTTAGATGCCATCAAGTAGAGTACAATTCATAATGACCCTATGAACAATAGACCTGACCATGTCGTATCCTGTGCCATCTTCATCATCTCTGGGATATTTGAACCCATTGCTGCAGTCACTGTGTCAATCCATCTCATTGAGGGCCTTCCTCTCTTTTGCTGACCCTCCCCTTTTCCAAGCAAGATGCTCTTTCAATGAATAGCCTCTCCTAGCAACATGTCCAAAGTATGTGAGACAAATTAATTTTAGCTGAACTTTTTCCAAGATATATCTGTTTATTCTATCATCAGTCCATACAATATTCTGGACTATTCTCTAACACCACAACTCAAAGGCATCAATACTTCTTCTGTTGTCTTCATTTCTTGAGCAGTTCTCAGATGCATAGCAAGTGATTGAAGAGGCCATGGCTTGACACAAGCACACATCAGTCTTCAAACTAAAATTACTATTTTTCAGTATTTTTGAAAGATCCCTGATATCAGACTTGCCCAAAGCCCTCCTGTTCTCCTGATTGCACGTACCAAGGATGTTGATTGTAGATACAATGAAAATTAAATCCTTGCCTATTGCAATGTTTTCTCTATCAGGACGTTTCCTATCAGTCCAGTGATGAGGTTTTTTGTCTTCTCGAATCATGTTGAGATGCAATCCATAGTCTTGATTTTCTACAGCAAGAGTTTCAAGTCCTCTTCTCTTCAGGAAGAATGGTCATGTCATCTGCATAACACAGACTGTTGATGAGTCTTCCTCTGATCTTGATGTGACTTTCTTCTTCTTTCAGCTTCTCAAACGATTTGCTCAGGATGCAGATTGAACAGGGGAAGGATACAGCCCTGAAGCACATTTCCTGATTGTAAACCATGCTCCAGGGCTCAGCATAAAATAAGTTAATAATATGTACCCAGCCTTCCTAGCATTAATTTGAGTGATTTAAATTAAGCTAACATTTATGGAGCTCATTAGACCTTGTCTTGGGAGAGAATGAGATCGTCTGTGGTAAAGTACGCTGTAAACTTTAAAGTTCTATACAAACATTAAGAGATAGTCATTGATAATAAATACAGGCATTGGCACAGACCCTTCACCATTTAGGTCCAATTACAATGCAGTCAAATAACGATGGAATATAGCATTAATGTTAGACGGTTCTTGTTATTGATTTTATTTGACTGTAATACTAAATTGTTCAAGTCTCTTATGCATGGGTTGCTTGCTGCCATACTGTGTGGATGTTTGCTCACAGCCTTAAAAATTAAGAAGCGTGTTCCTCTCAACTCATCTCAGTGAGTGAGCAAACCTGGTCTGAGGAAATCGTGAGGTGAGTCATTAGTAAAGATATGTGGTGAGGAGTCTGAATTCTAAGACGTACTCATTACAGCAGGTCCATGGGCCTGTAGAGTGAATCAAAACTCGGTAAGTTGAAGAGAAAAGACCAACTGCACATTTTCTGTCTCCCTGAGAGTTGGGTAATGGATACTCTTGCAACTTGCCTCTCAGCCTTTCTTTTCCTTAAATCTTGTGTTGTTCTTTAGTGATGAGATGTTTCAAGTAAACGTGGAATACTAAATCATTCCTTCTTTTCATGAACGATGCCTAATTTTGCCTGAGTGGGGCATGTGTTTCTCAAATTCTACTTGTGAAGGTATAGGATAATTGTCAATGTTGTTGTTCTCTATCAGCAAGTCAGAACAGACTTCCAGCGGTTTTTCAGAGGCAGTAAATAGCAAAGGAGAGAATGTTCCAGCTTTCTCACACAGAGAAGCTGGTGGATTGGAGTCATGTACTTTTGCCTTGGCAGTACAATTTCTTACCAAGAACACTCCCTAACTATATCCTCTCTCTCTGTCTCTCTCTCTAATCTGTATCTATATCATCTATATCTATCTATATCTATACAGCTATAGCTATATCATTGGTGGAGTTTCAACCAACCCATTGCTGACCATCCAGCAGGTTTTCTGGGACAGTAATCTCATGTTCAAACAGTCTTCTAGGTCATATAGCCCTGGTGTGTCCACTTGTTGTACAGAGGTAACCTATGGTCTCTGTGAAGCTGAACTCTCTGACTCTGGTGTGTCAAATGTGATAACAGTTACCCATGGTGGACAGTGTTTGGCAGCACTCCCTGGTTGAAACAAGCCTGGAAGAAGGAGTGGCATCCACTTCCATAAACAGCTTGCCTCTGGAAACCCAATGAACCTAGAAAAAGGATGAAAGTCACGCACACAAGTGTCAAGGACTTTTGTTCATAGGGTCACTATGAGTCGCCTATGACTTGATAGCACTTAACAACAATGACAACAATCTCATGGGTGGAGAATGCCCATCTTTCTCCCACAGAGCAGCTAGTGAATTTGAAGCATACACCCTTGAATTGACAATGCAATTCCTTACTGTGTGGTTTACTTTCTCTGAAAACCAACTGAAGAGTCATATATACACACTTCTTTTGCATAGCTATCACTTAGGAGAAAATATGTATTTCCTTCAGATAAAATAAAAAGGAATCCACTGTCATCAAATTAAATTCCAAATCATAGCAATACAGGCAAAGCAGACTGCCCCAGATGTTGCCAAGAGTGTACATGCAAAGCAGGCTGCCACGTCTCTCCCCTGTGGTAACTGTCAGATTCAAGTAGCCTTTATTTCTGTTAACACCCCAATGCTTATTCCACTGCTCCACTGGGGATCTTCTTATGTAGCGAGTTTAGCTGTCACAAAATAAATATATCAACAAAGATCTAAATGTACACCCTTTTCTGCTTCTTGGGGACAACTAGTCTCTAACAGACTATGACATATGGTTTAGGATATTGGCTTGTGGACTCTAGCTGGCTCAGTCAAGCTTGGATTTGCTACTCCTTTAAGTATTTCTTCCCTTATTGGTAAAATTAACAGGCATAAGTAGAAAATTTAGCGAAGTTCTGAAGCTTGGGCAACAAAGGCTGGAATTTCTTCCATCATTGCCAAGATACAAGAGATGTCTGCAAATAACTTAAAAGCGTTATTTTCCTGAAATAATCTCCAGCAACTCTTTACCAAACATTTACCTCCATCTCTGCAACACAAACATCTCTTTTTTGAAACAAGAAAAGAGAAATGGTAATGGTTTTATTCATTTACCTACCAGGGCCATAAGAGTTGATTGCTTGACTGATGGTGGCAAATGTAATTATTTTCCTAAAGGACCTCATGAAGAAGGAAAAATGGAGAAAACTCACAGTCTCTGGCTGGGGAGAAGATGAAGATATGACATTAAGTGCAGGATTCATTCTCAAGAAGCTTTACACGGTACAACTTCTATGCTAGTTGGATCTTCAGTAGTACGTGGAAACTCCCAAGACCTCCCTTGCCTCTTTCTGCGCTTTGCCTTGACTATCACAAACCTTTTCCTTTAAAAACTCCACTCTCTCTCCTCAGAAGACCATGTCTCTTATTTCTTTAGAAAAAGGACCATAGATCTTCTGTTTCTGAATAATATTCCCTCTGGCCTGAAACGTGTGCATTCTTTAAACTTTTTCTTCTTTTTGCCTCTCTCTACGAAGATATTGACTTTTTTTTTTCCTAAAGCTGATGCCCCCACCTACATTTCTAACTTGTTCTCCTCTAAAGCATTGCTCCATCAATTATTCTGTCTGTTGGATATTTCAAACCTCCTCCATTGGCTTCTTCCCTTGATCCTACAGACATGTTCAACTCTCTACTATCTTTAAAAAATTCAAAATAAAACCTCACTTCAACCTTGTCCTCCCTAAAGTTGCCATCTCTCTATATCCCTCTTTTCTCTTTTTATTTAAGTCTCTTTTAAGGGTTATATTTAATTTATAAATATTTCTCTTGTATTATTTCCATAGATCACTGCAATTTAGCAGCTATTTTGACAATTTAATTGAAACAGTTTTTTGTAGGATATTAATACCCTCTGATTATTAACTCAATGTCTCCCACTTCTCTCATCAAGTCTTCCTGTTGCTTTTTATGCTGCTAGTAAATCATGCTTGTGAAACAATGTCTTTCTTTTTTTTTTTATAACATTGACCTGCGTTCATTTCCTTTCTATGAAGATTACAACCTTAAGATTCATATTTGGCCCATAATAGTTAAGACTTTACAAGATAAATCTTTCCTCCTGTGTTTCCTTGCCTAATCTACTGCTAACATTCAAAAATGATGCATTTTTGTGACTTTAAAAATCTCATATTTGTTCAGAAAAAAATTGTTCTCCAAATTTTAGCAATAATCTTAGATGCTTCCAAGCTCAGGTTTTATCTTCTTTCGTTTTCTACATTCCTTTTAAATGCCTTTTAGTCTGCTGTGCTGAAACTTTCTCAAACTTACTGCATACGAAATTAAACATGCTCCATTCACTCCAAACTTCCTTGCCATTCTTCATCCAAATCTTAATCTAGATCTATCATTCTCATACTTGAAACTTCTTGCTAAGTTAAAATTTGACATTGTGGGGGCAGAGACTTTATCCTACAGCTAGACTAGAATCCCTGTTGTCCATTTTGGGTAGCTACATAGGAGCCTATGCTTTACTTCTAGCCAATGTTGCATTGGGTAGAAATATATTAGGTAGGAGTGAAGTGTTCTATGTCTAGGACTAGCCCAAGACAACCTCCCATATTATCCTCTACTCTCTATTTTCTCTTCCATCTGCTGGCTAAATGTTGATGCCCAGCTTGTAGATAAAGCAGTCCGTTTCAGGCTGAGCCTGAAAATAATCGTGCCAAATAGAAGTCTCCTCCATGACTCATCAACAACATCCAGTTTTAAATATGGCAAGTTGAACACATTAAGTTAACTAGACTCCCTGACTTATCCCAAATTACCTTCATCCATAGTTCACATGCTGACAAATAGTTATACTCTATGTCTAATGTTTAATTGTGTTCATGCAAAATCTCTACATAGACCAAGAAGCAGTTGTCCAAACAGAATAACGGATTATTGCATGGCTTAAGAATAAGGAGAGGTGTGCATGAGGGCTGTATTTTTTCTCTATCCTGAGTCAATCTGTTGGCTGAGTAAATCATTCAAGAACCTTGACTTTGAAGACAAAAAAGTAAGAATGTGGCATCATAATTGGAGGACGACTTAATAAGAACCTGCATTAAGCAGATGATACAACTTTACTTGCCGAAGGTAAAGAGGTCGTGAAGAATTGGCTGCAAAACATCAAAGGTGATGTCAATAAAAGTTCCATCTCAACATCAAGAGTGCAAAAATTCTCACCCCAGGAATTTCATGAATAACTATATCATGACAGATGGAGAAAAGTAACAGCAGTAGCAGTAATCAAGAGATGAACTGCATTGGGAAAGTCAGCTGTGAAGGACCTTTCAAGAGTACTGAAGAGCAACAACATCAGGCTGGAGACTAAGGTGCGCCTGATCCAGGCTATAGTCTTTGCAATTATGTGCTATGAATTACAGAGTTAGTTAGACAGTGAATAGGGATGATAGAAAGAGAATTGATGCCTTTGAGCTGTGGTGCTGGAGAAGAGTATTGAATATACCATGCACTGCTAGGAGAACAAACGGGTTTGTCCTGGAGAGGGTGAAGCTGGAATGCTCCTTTGAGTCAAGGATTCTGAGGCTTCGTCTGACACACTTTGGGCATGTTGCAAGTAGGGATTGGTCCTTGGAGAGGGACATCAGGTTTGGCAGAGTGGAGGGCAGCGAAGGAGAGAAAGACACCTTCAATGAGATGGATTGAGTCTGTGACTGGAGGAGTGGTGGTAATGAGTGCATTTGAGATGGCAAGGTTGGCACAGGATAGAGCAGCATTTAGAGCTCTTGTCCATAGGGTTGCTATGAGTCGCAAGCGGCTCGATGGCACATAACAACAACAGCCATTTAATTTTATTCAGATCCACACTCAACACTTATGGATGGTTACAGGAGTTCACGCTACTGGACTTGTCCAAAGTTCTAACAATAAGAATGTCTGGAGTTTAAATGTCTTAAAGACTAAGGTGTGCTTGATCAAGCCATTGTACTTTCAATTGCTTCCTATGCATCTGAAAGTTGGACAATGAATACAAATTACAGAAGAATTGACGCCTTTGCATTGTGATCTTGACCACAAATATTAAATATATCACAGACTTCCAAAAGAGCAAACAATTCTATCTTGAGGGAAATAGAACCAGAAACTTCCTAGAGGCAAGGAGAATGAAACTTCATCTCATTTAATTTGGGCATATTTTCAAGAGGAATGTAAACTTAGTTTTCCTAAATCATATCACAGCTTTTAATGCCATTTAACTTTATACATGATATATAACGGCTACATAGACCGCTCATGGAGATCCGGTGGCCAAGTGGTGAGAAGCCACATTGCAATTCCAAAGGCACAAGGTTTGAATTCACCAGCTGCTCGTCAGGAGAACAGGTAATCAGTCTCTCCCCATGAGACTTACAGCCACTGAAAAGCCACTGGGGGGTCATCTATGAGTTGGTTCTAACTCCACGGCACACAACAACAGCAACAACACATTGATGCTTCCTTTAATTTCTCCTCACAGCTCTTTATCGCTGTTTTTATTCCTCAGATGAATCAATTTTTTTTTCTTCTTTAGCATCCCCCTCAAAATTATCTTTGTTTTCTCAGCACATAGACCTGTTTTCTTTAAGTATTTAAAAATTAAAAGACTAACCGAGAGACATGTTTGTGAAATTCAAATTCCTGGAATGGAAAAGTTTGCATTTGCTGTTTAATGTTTCTAATAAAAAGTATTTTTAATTTATAAAATTAACATATTACATTAACATGTGATAAAATTATTTCGGGATTGATACAACACATGCAGATAATTATGTTTTTTCTGTTTTCTTATGGGGCTAGGGATCTCAGAGATGGTGAGATTGGCTCAGGATAGGACAGGGTTCAGAGGTACTGCGCGTAGGGTCACTCTGAGTCAGAAGTGACTTGACGGCATGTAACAATAACAAAAGAAAAAAGATTAAGAGAATACATGCTATAGGGTGACTATAATACAAAGTCCTCTAAAAATGATGTACACAGCTGTGCCCTCAGAAGAGGGATTTGCTGTGTCAATCCTATAGAAAAAAGTAGGCCAAGTACCTCCAAGACTCAAAAGAACTTACAAAAGAAGTAATGTAAGCTTGCGAGACTGACACTTAAAAGGTGATGGAACTTCCTCATGCCTTTCCTAAGTTTACAAGGAAGACTCTTAGGTGCAAAGAAGACAATATAAGGGTCTTGAGGAAGAAAAAAGAAATAGAAGAAAAGTAAAGGTAAATTTCAGGAAGCAGTGAAGAAAATGAAATATAATATCTGATACTGAACACTGAGTACAGTAGGAAAATAACCAAAAAAAGAAAGCTCTTCTGCACCAGGAAGATGAGGAGAGATTTGCTTTACAAAATTTACCCTTGATGGTAGTTCACAGTGAAAAGGAAAAAGAGAAGGGTCAGAAGGACTGGGCAGGGAAGACCAAAGAGAATCTGAGAAGCATGCCTCCCACCTCAGGAACTTGAGTCTTAGATTAACCAGATCTGCAGAAGAGGAGAAGCAGACTAGGAACAAAGGGAACCTGCAAAGGATGAGGAAAAGAAGCTCATGGGAGGCAGCACAGATGGGTGAGCCAGAATCACAAAAAGGCCTGTGAAGCCTTTTTACCCCACAGACTCTTAAGCAGACATGTGTACACTGTGCCAGGCCAGTGTTGTAACCCGCAGAGTTGGGAGGGAAAATGCTACATTAAATCCTGCATCTTTTCCCCTTTCTGAATGAAACAGACTTAGTGACATTGGCAATGGTCTGAGAAAAACTAAGAGCAATACCTGAAAGAGTTTTATCGTTTTTGAGGGACAAGAGACCTGAGGGAGTTTCTATGTGATTAGGTCACAGGAACACAAGAATTCTTGTAAACCAGTATAAAATAAAAACTTTCTTTTAATTTTTTTTCTTAAAAGAATTCTCAACGCATACCAAAGAAAAGCAGCATTAACAATAAAGCATTTCCCCTGCATTTAATCAAAAGACAGTGTTAGGGGAGACATTTCTGCAAAATGAAATACACCCTTTAGTGGATAAGAAGACAAAGCTTTTTAAAAAAATGGGTTCAAAGCAAAAAAACTAAACCAGACAAATTGGCTATATTCATGCCCTGTGCCTTCATCCAGGGAGTTAAAGAAGCTTCCTTTTATGGCAACAAGCAAAATTAATTCCTTTAAAGCTGGAATATTTGGTTGAACTACAAGGAGGATATGTTAATTGCTGTTGGAACAAGAATAAGTGTTAAAATAACAAAGGGATGGTGGAGGAGGTGAGATTGTAAGCAACGTTTTCCTTTTTAGATGGCAGGAAAGGTTGGGTCATGTTACTAACTGATAAGAGAGCTCTCCGGGAAAGAGTTATGCCCAAGGCTTGAATAAGGCTGAGTGTGATCATCAGAGAAAATGCATTTATTGAGGAACATGCAGAAGGGAGACTGCGCAAAGCTGGTTAAAGACCTAGGAGGAGGAAACAGTGCTGATTTTTTTTTAACATTTTTGTTTTATTCTTCATTCACATTGTGTTTCATACAATTGTTTGCATGAATTGTGTTTTATAAAATTAATCACCATTGGACTATACCCATCTTTACCCTGTTTTGTTCAGGTCCCTGTTGGATTTTCCCCATTTCCTTTACCCTTTCTCTCCATCTACAAAATTGTGCAACCCTGTGATTTCACCCCTACCCATCCTCACACTCTGCTCCCACTTCTTCCCGCCTTAAATTTCCATACATGTTCTACTCATTAGTCTTCTATTTTTACAATAATGGTCTTATGCAGTATTTGTCCTTATGAGACTGAGTTCATCCACTCAAGATAATGCTCTCCAGTCTCTCCCAAGATATGTAGCTTTAAAAAAAATCATTGCTTCTGAGGGCTGCATAGTATTCCATTGTGTGAATATACCACAATTTCTCAATCCATTCAGTTGTGGTTGGACATTTGGGCAGTTTCCATGTTCTTGTGATGGTGAATAATTCTGCTACTTTAAAGACTGACTCTGCCAGTTATTACCTCTCAGGCTTTTTGAGGCCTTAGAAATGTCTGGTGGCCTAGTGCTAAGAAGGTGTGTTACAATCCCAAAGGCACGTAGCTTGAATGCACCAGCACCACAGGAGAAAGATGGGCAGCCTACTCTTGGGCAATTAACTGCCTCTGAAAACCCTCTGGAAGGTCCGCTATGGGTCGGTTCCCTCACAACAGAACACAACAATAGCTGAACGCCAGAGAAGGAGCTTGAGTGGCCTCACCCATAAAGCGGCATACTCCTAACGCAAATGCCACACTTCTCTGGAGGTTCAAATCCACCCTGTAGGAGAAAGAAAAGCAATCTTCTCCCATACAATCTACAGCCTCAGAAACCAGAGGTGGCTCAGCTATGAGGTGGTTCTGACTCAATGGCAATGAGTGAATGTGAGTGACTAAACTCAATGTGAGGTCTCAACTCGACAACTCAACTCATTGCCATCAAGTTGGAGCCAACTCAGAGCTGATCTTCCAATGGCTTTCTGAGACTGTACGTCATACAGGAAAAGATTGTTTCTCTTTCTACCACAAAACAGCTTCGAACCACCAGAAGGGTGTTACCTTTGATTTAGCAGCTCAACTTCCAATGGATTGTGCCATCAGAGAGTTAACCCTTTCATACATAATTGTTTTCTGCTTTCCATTTTATTGTTAGTGTCATGTGTTTTCAGTAATGAAAGGCTTGCTACAATCAAGGAGGGAAAAATGGACTTTGATACAATTTCTGTGGGACACATATGCCCCAAGTGAACCCTGATGGTAGGCTTGGTAGAATGAAGCCTGTTTCTTCAGACTATGTAGTTAAATAGATCCCTGCCTGTATCAGAACGTGTACGTACTGCAACTGGAGCAGCCGCATTCTAAGACATTATTACTATATTATTGTGTGTAGACAAGTTGAAACAAATGCATTGCTAATCCTCCAGGGGCTTTTCAGAAGCAGTAGATCATGTGAGAGGAGATTATCTACCTTCATTTCATGGAGCAGCTGGTGGGTTTGAGCCTCATGCCTTCAGTTTGGCAGTGAGGCTTCTTACCCCTAGAACCACCCAAGCTCCCCCAGTAGGTCACACAAGAGTTAACATGCTCAGCTATTCACAAAACATCAAATGTTTTAACCTAGCTAATGTCTCTCCAGAAGAAACCATAAGAAAAAGAAATAATAGAAAAGGAAAGATAATCGTCGTTGTTATTAGGTGCTGTCAAGTGGACTATGACTCATAGCAAACCGATGATTTCCAAATTTAAACTTTACACCCATCTGGGCCTTCTCCACAATCTTCCGCATTCTCAAGTCATTCCAGTCTCTGTCTCTTTGTGGGTCCCTTTCTCCTTACTGACCCTACACTTATCTAATCTTGAAGCCCTTTTCTAAGCACTGACCTCTCCTGACAACATGTCCAAAGAATGAGATGAAGTTCCATCCTCCAAGGAGCTGTGGTTGTTGTTAGGTGCCATCAAGTTGAGCATGACTCATAGTGGCATTATGGATAAAAGATCTGAACTCTGTTCTATCCTGTGCCATCCTCACACGTCCTGACACACAAGAGCCCATTGCAGCAGTCACTGTGTCAATCCACCTGGTTGAGGGTCTTCCTCTCCTTCGCCAACCCTCTGTTCTTCCCAAAATCATGTCCTTCTCCAAGGAATAGCACCTCCTGGCAACATGTCCAAAGTATGTGAGGCAAAGCTTCATCATTCTTGCCTCCAAAGAGGACTCTAGCTGCACTCTCTCCAAGACATAGCTTTTCATTCTCTTGGTTATCCATGGGATGCTCAGTGCTCTTCTCCAACATCATAGCCCAAAGACATCAATTTTTCTTTTCTCTATCATCCTTATTCATTGTTCAGGTCTTGAATGCATAACTAGTAATAGGAAAGACTATGGCTTGAATAAGATGCACCTTAGTCCTCAAACTGACATCACTACTCCTCAATAATTTGGAAAAAGTACCCTGGTTGAATTTTTTTAAGATATATTTCTTCTCTTGGCAGTCCATGTCATATGTAGAATTGAAAAATATAACTTAATGAGTTGATTCCATTTCAAAGGTAAGTCTGGTGATCTACCTCCAATGAAACAAATATTAACAATAGGCCAGAATTAACTCAAAGATTTTTTTTTTCTTTTTGTTGTTGGTTATTGGATTTCCACCACGTGGAAACCAGAGCATAGACCTAACTTATATCTGCCCTGCTGTATCCTCAGAACCTATGCCGAGTACTTGCATATAGTAAAGATGGATTTTGGCAGTAGATGTTGCACATTATTGATGAAATTGATGTCACTGAAAATAAATGTGAAAAAATATAGACTTGCTAATAGTTGTGTTATCTATTGTTTTACAAGTACAAAACAAAGGGGGGAAAGTGATAATTGCTTTTCATGATGTGTTGTTACTACGTGCTGTCAAGTCATTTACAACTCATAGTGACCCTATGAATAATGACTCTGAACCTTTTCCTTATCCTGAGCCAACCTCATCATCTCCAACATGCCTGACTCATTGCCACAGTCACCGTACCAATTTATCTTGTCCAGGTTCTTCCTCTCTTGTTTGGCCCTATACCGTTCCAAGCATAATGTCCTTCTCCAAGAACTGGCCCCTCCTCAAAGAATGTGAGGCAGAATCAACATCCTTGCTTCCAAGCAGCAACCTGGTTTCACCCAATCCAGGACAAATCTGTTTGTTCTCTTTTCAGTATGTTCAATTCTCTTTTTCAGCATCACGACTCAAAGACATCCACTCTTCTCTGTCATCCTTATTCATTTTTTAGCTCTCGGGTGCATACCAAGCCTGGAGATCGGGTACACCTCAGTCTCTAGACTGGCATTATTGCTCCTCTATACTCTGGAGAGGTCTTTGACAGCAGATTATCTCAAAGTAACTCATCTTTTGATGTCCTGACTTGCTGGTGCCAAAGGTGTTAATTGTGGATCCAAGCAAGATGAAACATTAACAACTTCAATCTTTTCATCTAACATGACGCTGCCTATTGACCCAGTGGAGAAGATGTTTGTTTTTGTCTTGAGCTTTTATTGTAATATCCTATTAATGTTTCCTTTTTGTATTTTTTATTTGTTTGCACACAATAATTCATATACGTTGTGTTTCATTCATGTACATTGTGTTTTATACAATCTTTAATTTCCAAATTAATGGATTAAGACATTGTGGTACATTCACACAAAGGATTTTTGATTTCTTGATGCAGAGATATAATCCCTATTGAGAGCTTGCTCTTTTGCAGCAAACACTGCAAGTCCTCCTCAGTTCTGATGAGTAAGATTGTGTCATCTGCATAGCACTGATTGTTGATAAGTCTTCCTCCAATCCTGATAGACAAGTGCCTAATAGTAGGAAAGGGATCATGTTCTAAACAAACAAACAAACAAACGTCAACTAAGACAAGGGCCATTGTGGAAGAGCATAGAAAACAGGGAAGGAGCAACATGTTGTTGTATGTACCATCCAGTCGGGGCTAATAATACATAGTTGCTCCTCCAATGGCTTTCCAGAGGCATTCAATTCCATGGAAGGAGAATGCCTATCTTTCTCCCCAAGAGGAGCTAGTGGATTCAAACCGGGTGCCTTTGGATAGGTAGCGTACCTTGTTACCGCTGAGCCATCAGAGCTTCCTGAAACGGTACATAGAGAACTAACTTCCTCTGGAAGGTAAATGGTTCCTGATTGAAAGTAGGCATCACCTGGATGAAAAAGAGTGTGTGAAAAGAAGTCTCAGGAAGTGAGGAAAGGTCCAGAAACAGAGATTGAAGGGCAGTAAATAGCATTTGGGCACAAAGGGGAGAGCTTTAGATGAGCCTGAAAGGAGAGAGAAGCAGGAACCTGTTTTAGTCAATCTCTCTAATCTTAGCCTATCTACTGGTGATAGCTAGCTAGACTGCCTCACAAACATTCTCAACTTTAAGGGCTTTCTGTTTTGTACTGCATTCTTGGATGCTGTTCTCGAATCCATTTCATACTTGCATTGATCTTTAAAGACAAAATAGATACAGCCCATGGGGCTTCAGAGGCTGTAACTCTTTTTTTTTTTTTATTTTATTGAACATTTACAGAGATTTGGGATTTCCATTCATTTATTGTTGCACTTTTCTCCCCGCCCACCCCCGAGTTTGTTCTTCTCTTTGAAAAGTAAAAGAAAAAGTCCTTCATTGGTATACAATCTCCCCCCCACACACACACACACACACCCACCCCAGAGGCTGTAACTCTTAATGGGAGGAAACTTCTTTATCTTTTCCAGCACCGCAACTGATCAGTTTACTTAGAGGTAGTAAGCCGATATTTAACCTACAACATAGTCAGGGCCCCAGTAGATGTGTTTTCCACTTAAAATTGCTTTGGCCATGCTTAAATTCAACTTCTTTACCAGTAAAACTCAGAGGGGAAGTTTCTTATCCAATGTCCCCAGTTGGATTGAAAAGATAGTCTTTATTCACCAGACCCATGCAAATTTCACGTGAAGATGGAATAATACTTCACTAAGGTCAACAGCTCTGTTCCCTGCTAGCCTCTAAGTTCCTTGAGGAAAGTCAATGTGTCCTGTAACGTTTCCACCACAGCACCGGGAACAAACTGGGTAGTCATAACGGATGACTGGATGTGTTCATGCTTCTATGAATTTTATGCCCTCCATTTAAATAATGTTATTTTGTGTTGGATAAAGAACTTTATATATGTGTGTCCGACATCTTTCCAGTGAGGAAGCTGGTTTCTGATATCAGATAAGTGGTGTCAGCAGTGATTTTATCCCCTCATTCCAATGTAGGAGAAATAAAAATGGTTTAATTTTTTTTCATCACTTGGATGTGGCAGAAATAATTCTTGAACTTCAAAGAAATTACGTGATGTTTGTTTTTATACTGAAACCAAAGAAACATCACTTGAGCAAAATTTTAAAGGCATCCTCAACTGAAGGCCAGTCCGTTTGCATCTTTTATCCCAAGAACTCAAGAGTGGGGCCAGGAAATCCTTCATTTACAGAGGATCATTGAGGTAATTTAGAAACAGACTCTTCTAAAGGCATCACTTCTGTGGTCATTCTCCCCCCTTTACACCTGCACAGAACACCTCATATGGATGCTATCTCATTAGCAATTTGTTAAAGTATATTTAGGGGTTTTTGTTTGGTTGGTTTGCTTTGTTCTCCTGTCCTTTGAGGAAAGTTCCTTTTGAAGTCATAATCACTACCTCATTTAACAAGGAATTTTTAATTGCTGAGGATCGTAAGTGGGGAGAGGTGGAATCATAAAGCATGGTACATCTTTTTAAATTAAAATAGTCTACCTGATGTGAAAGAATCCTCTGAAAACTGGGTTCGACTTAGAGTACAAAAATCAATACAGTTAAATAAAACCAGGAACAAGATGAATTACTGATAACAGGGGATAGTAGGTAAACACGGTAGATAAACATTATTGTCAATGAATTCACTCACTGTATCATAGGAATTCCTATGATACAGTAAGTAAAAAAAATACACACAGACTAACACATATATGTTAATAGGGTCGCTATGAGTCGCAAGCGACTCGACGGCACATAACAACAACAACAACATACCCAAATATATATTTTTTCTTTTCTAAACCAACTTAATTATTTGCATACATTATTTTCTAATATTGCATGCAGTATATATATTTTTTAATATAACTATAGTAAACAAATCCAAGAAATTTAACAGAGACACTAATCTAATCCACAGACATGATTTCTATTTTTAATTGTCATTGTTTCAATAATTTCTTTTTTAACTTTTATTTTATTATTTTTGTGTGAGTGTACCGTCAAGTCAGATCTGACTGGTACAGGAGGAGATTGTTCCTCCTTTCCCTGGTGGATTCGAACCGTTCGCCTCTGGGATTGTAGTTGCAGCTCCTTGCCACTAGGCCACCAGAGCTCCCCTTGTTTCAATAATCTTTAAAAACATTTTCAGTTCCTCCTATAGACTAATCTCAAGGGTTATGTATTATATTCAATTGTCATAATTTTAGCTTCTCATGTCTAAAAGGCCCTCTATGAGGTGGATTGATTCAGTGACTGGGATAATTGGAATGGGAATGTCAGAGACAGTGTGACTGGCACAGGACAGAGCAGTTTAGGGCTGTTGTACATAGGGTCGCTATGAGTCGCAAGCGACTCGATGGCACATAACAACAACAACAACAAGGCGTGAGTGCATTAAATAGGCAGGAAGGGAACTTACACTTTATTTCAGGAATTCCCAGACTGTGTTCCATAGTCTACGAGCAGCAACATTACCCTGGAAATTGTCAGAAATGAAACAAACTCTGGTCTCTAATCAATAGCTACTGTACCATAAATTGTTGATGGTGGGACTCTGCTTTCTGTGCTTTAGCAAAGCTGCTCAGTTGATTCCTATGCAGGCTCAATACTGAGAGTCAAGACAAACAATAAAGTTACTAACTGCGTCATGTGTCGTAAAAGGATACAATGTTGTAAGAGAAGGTAGAGGGGAAAGATGCAGTTTCTCTTTGGTGAGTCAGTAAGGACTTCCCTAAAGATCTGATCAGAATTTTGATAAAGAGTAAGTCATTGAATAAAGTTATGAATAATAAACATATATGTGATAAAATAAGTACAGTAAATCACCAGTGATATAATTTAAACTTTGATACATATGTTTTTACTGTAAAAAAATCCATTTTGATGTATATTTTAAAATTTTTCATATTAAAATGTTGGGGGAAAGCAGTTAGCTTTCCAGATGGTTAGGGTTAGTAAAAAGTGAGTAACATTATTCCTAATACAGGAAACAAAATATTCCGTGCTACTTACTCATCTATTAAGTTTTAGGAGGATTATCAGTAAGTGTAAAAGGGATAGTGTGATTAGAACATCATGATTAAGAGTGGGAAATAGAGCAAGAGAGTAAGTAAAAAAGATTATATAACCAAGTTCTGGATCAGAAAGAACATATGTAATTGTTTCTTTTTACCTCAAGTTAATTGACTGTTGAAAGTAATTACATGGCTAGAATTGTATTTAATGATCAAATCAACCACTGTACAGATAATGGTTTGAAAAATGGAAAGATGGAAGCAATGATACAAAAACAAGAAGATAGGTGACAGTCCAAATGAGAGAGACTAGATGCTTCCTCTGTAGTTAGAGCAGTCAGAATGGAGACAAACAGATAAATGTATGATTCGGAGAGGGTGTAGACAGAGTGCTCCTTAGAGCAAAGAAGCTTCATCTCACGTACTTTGAGCATCGTGCTTTGGAGAGGGACATCATGCTTGGAAAGGTGGAAGACTGGCAAAAGAAATGAAGACCTTCAACAAGACAGATTGACACAGTAACTGCAGCAACAGACTCAGGGATGTCAGAGATGATGAGGATGGCACAGGATAGGACCGGGTTTAGATCTTTTGTGTATAGGTTCACTGGGAATGGTTCTCATTGGCACCTAACAACAACCACAACATAATTTATTTAGAGGATAGAAATCAAAGGGTTTGGTAATCGGTTCAATGATTTCGGTCCTACATATATGATGGGGGGAAAATTATGGAAGAATGTTCTTACTGTGTTTGTTGGGTACCTTCAAGTCAACTTGGACTCTAGAGACCACATGAACAACAGATTGAAAACCTTATTCTATGCCATACCATCATCACTCTCTCCATCAGGCAGTGTCCCCTTATTCTGTTCAGATAACTGTTTCTTGGTCTAGTTTCATACGAACATCATTAAATGTTTAGGGATTCCTGTTCTTCTCAATATTATCCAAAATCTACTGTGACCCACAGTCACACATTTTACATACAAAAATAAAACACAAGTAAATATCTTTCCAGCATTCTCTGTTTTCAGCTAAGATACTTCTGACACCAGCAATGACATCCTACTTTTCATAGCCTCTTCGGAATCCAACTTGAGTTTCTGGGAGTTCTCTGTTGATGTTTCAACTTTTTTTTTTAAAATAATCTTCAGCAAGATTTTATTTGCTTGCTGTACTAATATTGATCTATCATTACTTTATCAAATAATATTTTTTAAAATGAGAACTGATATGGGTCTTGTCTAGTCAGGTCTTCCAAATTTATTGGCACAGCTTAGTGAGTACATCCTGGATCATGTCTGTTGTTGGTTGAATACCTCAACTGGTATTTCTTCGATTCCTGAAGCATTATATTTTGACAATGCCTTCAGTGAAGCTTAAACTTCTTCCTTCAATACCATTGGTTAAAATTTTTAAACATAAGAATACTTGGGAATAACAACAGAGATTCAGTAATAAAGATAAAAAAACATATGGAATATCTTAGTAAATGTTCCATTTGCACTAGTGAAGGAAAAATATTAATCTCATTCATTTTATCACAAATAAGTTGAGGCTCTGTCACATAAAATCATTCATTATTCTGAGATCTAAGATGGCCAAGTAGCTCCTACTGGATAGCTTGCTAGTCTCAAGTCAAACGGAAAGCACCAAACGGAAGTAACACATTTTATTGCCATCCTCATTTCATTGGCAAGGGGAGTAACATGTCTATTTCTGATATCCATTTGTAAGGGATACATATTCATCAGTGTTGAATTTATTCCAATGCATAGAAATTCCATAGGACAGAGTAGAACCGTCTTACAGTATCTCCAAGACTGGAAACCTTTACAGAAGCCAACTGTCACATTTTTCTCCTGCAGAGTGGCTAGTGGGCTTGAATTATATACTTTTCAGTTAGAAGACAAAAAAATCTAACCACTGTGCTGACAGGGCTACTTGGAAGGGATGTAAAAACCTCCCAAAACAAGAACTGTAAGTAATGTGAACACAGATAAATTACATGACAAGAGTATAATAGCCTTGTATGGTCTGTGGACAGTAGCACGAAATGTCTCAGCAATCAATTACTTCTCTACACTCCCATTGCCACAGCATTGCCCAAACCATTCTTACGGCTCCTCTGAATTGCTGAGAGAAAGCTCTTAAAGATCTATGTGCATTCACTTTTGCTCCCTGACAGAGTATTCTTCTATGAATAGAAATTTCATCACGCTGCATGAAGTTCCTACAATCACTATCAACCAGTCCTTGCATTTGAAACCATTTATAGCTTCTCACTGCACTGAGGTTAAAAAGCGAACTTTTCTTGTGGTCTAAATGCCTGAAGAACTTTTCAGGCTCATTTCTCACTACTTTGACCACTTGCTACACTCAAGGCCCTTTCAGCGCCTTAAAGCATCAGATCTGTTGACAGCAGCATGGTCTTTCTGTAGACTGTTGGCCACGGTCTGCAATGTTCTCTCCTCCACTCTTCCCCTGGCTCACTTTAACATCTGTGTCCGAAATCTCCATATCCTTGCTGACTCTTAATCACTCTTGCTGATGTTAATTAGTTGCCATCAAATCAATTCTGACTCATGAAGACCTCCTGTGTAGGTAGTAGAACTGTCACATGGGGTTTTCAAGCTTGTGACCTTTTTTTTTTGGTGAGAAAAATTTGTATTTAGAGTTAGCCCGCTGGACTCAGTTTAGATGATCCCAATTTTGTTGGCAACGTCCAAAGCATCATAATCAGGATCAAGTCGAACATAGGCCTTCTTCTCTCCATCAGGCCTAATCAAGGTGTTGACCTTGGCCACATCAGTGTCATAGAGTTTCTTTACAGCTTGTTTAAATTGGTGCTTGTTGGCCTTGGCATCCACAGTGAACACAAGTCTGTTGTTATCTTCTATCTTCTTCATGGCTGAGTCAGTGGTCAGGGGAATCTTGATGATGCCATAGTGGTCAAGCTTGTTTCTTCTGGGGTCACTCTTCCGGGGTTATTTGGGCTGCCTTCAGAGTCTCAGCGTCTTAGGCCACTGGTAGGTGGGTGACGTGTGGATCTTCTTTTTTTTTTTTGGCTGTGGACGCCCTTCAGGACTGCCTTCTTGGCCTTTAATGCCTTTGCTTTGGCTTCAGTTTTGGGAGGGGCAGGGGCTTCCTTCTTGACTTTCAGCGCCATCTTCTTCATAGACAGGCGCTTGTGACCTTTTTGAAGTTTATTGTTAAGTTTTACTTCCAGTTCTACTTTTCTGGGTTGGTTTGAACCACTAACCTCTCCTGTAGTAGAACCACTAACTTTGAACCACTGTTTAACTAGTCTTTGTTTGAAATTAGAAATTTGTTAGTGCAGTTATCTTCTTTTTCCACTACATAAGCCGCAGATTTTGGTTAATATCATTCATTTCAGGTATGTAATTATCTGTGCTCTGTGTTAAAGAATTCTTTCATTTTACTTTTTTCCTTCCATTTTTCTTTACAATTCTCCCTCTTTCAACCTTAACCACTAACTCTAGTTACATTTGAAGTATATCAGTCTAATGAGTATTTCTATATTTATACACATATACACATAGTGTTCTGTGGGATGGTTTTTCCTCTTATTTTCACTTTCTTTTAAAATAAACACAACTCTCTGCTATCAGGTAGAGTGATTCCCAGGCACCCTATAAGACAGGAGAATTGCCCGGTCGAGTTTCTAAGGGTGCCTATCTTTACAAGAGCAGACTTCCATATTGTTCTCTTACAGAAATGACTATTGACTCGCGATTGTCAACATTTTAGCCAGAAGCCAAGTGATTCAACAACTGTGCCACCAATGCTTCTTCACTAACTTTCCTTCTTCTTGTTGTCATCTGCAGATGAGTTGGAACTGTCCCCCAGCTGACCCTCCAGTGGATTTTCAAAGGCAGTAAATCATATGGAAGGAGATTGCCATCCTTCTCCAGCAGAGCAGCTGATAGATTTGAACCATGTGCCTTGGGGATTTCAAGGCAGCTTCTTAGCACTAGGTCACCAGAATTCCCTTTCATTTCCTTTTTGTTATTGAGTTGCTGTGCACCATCAAGTCGAAACAGACCTATAGCTGAGCGTCTAGCAGGTTTTCAGAGGCAGTTTAATCACCCAGGCAGAAATTGCCATCTTTCTCCCATGGAGCAGCTGGTGGATTTGAATGGTGAACCTTTGGGATTGCAGCACAGAGTGCCCTCACTCAGTGCTAAATTTCTGAGATCTACACAAGTTGAGATATGAATGTCAAGTTCATTGTTGCTCACTAACTATTTATAGCATAATCCCATTTCACAAATGCTGAGTAGTGTCTTGAGTGTTTATAGGTAGAGTTTGGTACATTGTTGAATGGAACCCAGGTCTTTCTCGCTCTATTGTCAGTATTCTACACCTCTTTTTTCTCCAGTCATGGTTATAGTTACCATATCTGTAAAGTGTACAACCCATCTAACTGATGCCATTGAGTCAGTTCTAACTCACAATGACACTCCATCAGATTGCTGAGACTATAAATCTTTGTCAGAGAAGACCGCTCATCTTTCTGCCGTGGAGTGGTCAGTAGATTTGAACTTCCAATCTTTTGTTTAACAGCCTGATGCTTTACACTCTGTGTCATCAATGATCCTTCGGTAACTTAAAGCCAACTTTCCTATCTCTCCTGAACAATACTGCCTGGTTATTTGCATGTGTTCCAGAAACCCATCTGAATTTAAGATCTCATTTCCAGCCATGATTTTAGAATTTATCCTTCCTCTTCTTGCCAGAAGTTCAGGCTGGATTTAGAAGGGGTCGTGGTACTAGGGATATTGTAGCTGAAGTTAGATGGATCTTAGCTGAAAGCAGAGAATACCAGAAGAATGCCTATCTATGTTTCATTGATTATGCAAAGGCATTTGACTGCATGGATCATAACAAACTGTGGCTGACTGAGAAGAATGGGAATTCCAGAACATTTAATCGTGCTAATGCGAAACCTATACTTGGACCAGGAGGCAGTCGTCAGAACAGAGCAGGGCAACACTGCATGGTTCAAAATTGGAAAGGGTGTATGTCAGGGATGTGTCCTGTCTCCATACTTTTTCAACCTGTATGCAGAGCAGATTATCCAAGAGGTGGGGCTCTATGAGGAGAAGCGTGGCATTAGGATTGGTGGATGATCTATCAACAATCTGCGTTATGCAGATGACACAACCTTGCTTGCTGAAACTGAGGAGGACCTCATGCACTTAATGCACAGGGTCAAGGACTGCAGCCTTCAATATGGACTGAGGCTCAATGTTAAGAAGACAAAAATTCTCACCACTGGACCAATCGGTAGCATCAGGATGGATGGCGAAGAGATTGAGATTGTTCACAGCTTCCGTTTGCTCGGCTCCATGGTCAACACTGTTGGCACCAGCAGTCAGGAAATCAAAAAACATATTGCGATGGGAAAGTCTGCTGTTAGGGACCTCTCTAAAGTACTCAAGAGCAACGGTGTCTCTCTGGAGACTAAGGTTTGCCTGATACAGGCCATGGTCTTTGCAATCGCTTGTTATACACCAGAGAGTTGGACAATGACTAGGGAGGACAGAAGGAGAATTGATGCCTTTAAGCTGTGGTGCTGGAGAAGAGTATTGAATGTACCCTGGACTGCAAAGAAAACAGATGCATCCTGGAGAGGTTTAAATCAAGCTACTCCTTGGAGGCAAGGATTCTGGGGCTTTGTCTGACATACTTTGGGCATGTTGCAAGGAGGGACATGTCCTTGGAGAGGGACATCATGCTTGGGAGGGTGGAGGGACGATGCAAGAGGGGAAGACCCTCTATGAGATGGATTGATTCGGTGACTGGGGTAATGAGGATAGGTGTGTCAGAGGCAATGCGATTGACACAGGATAGAGCAGGGTTTAGGGCTGTTGTACATAAGGTCGCTATGAGTCACAAACAACTCGACGGCACTTAACAACAACAACAACTTCTGTCTAGAAGCCAACTGTAGAAACTTACTGCAAACCGCAAGCCCTGGGCCAGCTCTTAGCCTTGTGCAAAGTTTTCCTGTTTGCCCAGCCTCAAGCCAGCTATTTGGAGTTGGCAAAGCTATTTACTTTCAAGCTTCCATTGTCAATAGATCAAATAGAAACATTGATAACTCAATGAAGCTCTGGGAAGCTTGCCCATAAGGAACATCAACATGATACATTTCTATATACAAGAAGATTTACCCTTGGAGCCTAAGCAAACAGGAATCCCTGATCTTCATCCAAAATGAATATTAGTGTTGCTCACCCCTACACTTGCTAGGGCAGTCAGGAAATTCTGCAAACATCTATCTTGGCTCAAATAGCCTTTTGGACCTTGTAGGGTACTAATAGGCTTGGGGCTTAATAGGCAGGAACAAACAGCTGACAAGAACTAGAGCAGAGATTCACAAATGATGAGTGAGAGAGGACATAATTCTCAGTTTCTTGACAAGTATTTATTGAGTATCTACTACGTGGCAGGTGTTTAAGCCAAGGGATGCTAAGATAAGATGAATCAGTCTATGCATGCAATGTGTTCATGGTCCAGTGGGAAAAGTGAGTCAGGCAAGAGAAGGCAGTAAAGCAACCATAGAATCCTGTGGAATTCTCTGCAGCTGTTGAGGTCTAACTCTTACCTGACAAGGCAGCCCTCCAAGTGGGATAAGAACAAAGTTTCTATTCCTAGTGGCTATGTGAATATATACTGAACATGTCAACAGCCCCCATGTAGACAGACAGAGGGCTGGAGGAGACACGAGGCTGAGATGTAATGGTAACGCTGCCTGCTTAAGCATTCTGAAAATTAACTCCCAAAGGGGCTAGAGATGACTTTAGGGAACACATTAAAACTTTTTCCCCTAAATTTTCTTATATATGAAACTAAAATACTTGAGTTACTCTTTTTGCAACTTAGTAAGTGACATGAGATGACTCACCAAAGAGTATTATATAATCCTAAGGCGGAAAAAAATATATATA
>NW_006399827.1:6615544-6669182 GCF_000299155.1 Elephantulus edwardii
ACACACACACACACACACACACACACACACATACACAGTATTGTTATTCTGACACTTGACTTTCCATTAGATGTTCTCTGGGTGTTTTTCTTTCTATCTCTATCTCCTTTCTAAAACCCCAGTGTCACTCGCTGCTGTTCTGCTCTTCCTGCCTTCTTATCCTATTAGTTTTTAATCTCTTACTAAATAGAAAAGGCTAAGTTTCAGAATTAAGGCTACACATTTTTAATAGCTAACTGTGACATGTTCATACTAGCAATTCATTTTATAATGGAACATTGTGTTTTAGAAACATAATATACCATTCAGGTTCCAAGATTTATACTCTTTTGATTATTACACTTCAATTAGTATTTTCCGTTTCCTTAGAATACACAGCACCTCCTCTAGGGGAAAATTAATTACATACTGGTGTCTGAGAGTGAATGATATCCCTGAAAATATGTATTGTAAATAGTAACCTTTATGTCTGTGGTTATAATCCCACTGGGAATCCCACTATGAATGGGTTGTCTTTATTATGTTAATGAGACAGGATTATTGTAGGATGTGTTTTAAATCAACCACTTCTGAGATGTAAAACAGATTAAACAAGAAGCAAGGGAAGTAGTGATGGGCCCAAAGAGATTTGAAGCCAAATGCAGATTATCTAAAAGTAGAAGCTCAAAAGCAACAAGACTCTTCCTCTGGAGCTAACAAAGACAAGGAGAAAAACTGCCCTACAGCTGGCACCTGGATTTCAGACTTCTACCCACCTAGGGAGCTGTGGTGGCCTAATGGTGAGAAACTGGGCTGCCATCCCAAAGGTACAGAGTTTGAAGCCATCAGCTACCCTGAGGAAGAAAGATAGGCACTCTCTCTTCCCGTGAGGCACACTGCCTTGAAAGCCCACAAGAGCTATGAGTCAGTTCCAACACAACAGTACACAACAACAACACTCTCCTAAACCATTAGAATGGAGCTTTGTACCTCACAGACAGAGACTTGCACTTCCAATTCAAAGACAGTTCTAATTCACCAATGGCCCTGAAGAGGAAAGATGGACAATCTCTTGTGTGATTCACAGAATCTGAAAACCTGTTCTGGTGGCCTAGTGGTGAGAAGTTGCACTGCAATCCCAAAGGCATGTAGTTTGAATCCATCAGTTGCTCCATGAGAGAAGGCTGGACAATCTCCTCCTATGTGATTAACTGCCTCTGAAAACCTGCTGGAGGGCGAGCTATGGGTCAGTTCCGACCTGACCACACACAACAACAAAAACAACAACAACACGAGTCAGTTCTGACTTGATAGCAATGACTTTGAGTTTGAATTTCTGAAACTGTGAGAAAACAAGTTTCTGTTTGTTAACATCATCCACTTGCAATATTTCTGTTACCATCAGCAGTAGGTAACTAAGAAGACAACTACTATGCTTAAGTCTGGTGGCACAGAGGGGTAAGTTTGTAACTGCTTATTAAAAGGTCAGTAGTTCTAACCTACTAGTTGCTCCATGGGAGAAAAATGTAGCAGTCGGCTTCTATAAAGATTTAAAAACTTGGAAACTGTATATGGCACAATTCTCCAATGTTCAATAGGGTTGCTCTATGTTGTAACTGATTCCATGGCAACAGATTTGGTATATCTAAGCCAGGACCACTGTTTATGGTTCCATAGATTGCCTCAAGGTATATTAGTCATATAATAATCAATCAAATGACACCCAGATATTTATGCAATACACCACTTGAGCAGCTGTGCATGAAATCCATGTCTTGGTTGACTATTTGAGTGAAATGTTTATAAAATTAAATGGTGGAATATGCTGATATCTTGAATGGTTGAACAGATCAATGGTTGAAAGGTTGTTAATAGGATGTTCAAAGGCCAATTATTTCAGAAGTAGATGCATTTAATTGTGCATATATGAAACCTATATCTAGAATACGAAGCAAGGAAACCGAGCAAGGAAACACTGCATGATTTAAAATCAGAAAAGGTTTGTATCGGGGCTGTCTCCTCTCTCCATATGTGTTCAATCAGTGTGCTGAGCAAATCATCCCAAAAAGTTAGACTTTATGAAGTGTAGTCCAGCACTGCAATTGGAGGAAGTCTCATCCACAAGCTACATGATGCAGATGAGATAATCTTGCATACTGAAGATGAGGAGAACCTGAAACACTTGGTGCAGAGGGCAAGGACTATATCCTTCAATATAGATACCATCTTAATAGCAAGAAAAAGAAAATCACCACTGGACCAAAAGGCAGCATCATGATAGAAGGAGTAAAGATTGAAATTGTCAACTATTTCATCTTGTTTAGATCCACAGTCAAAACCCTTCATACTAGCCATCAGCTCAGGAGACATATAGCACTGGGAAAGTCTGTTGTTGGGGATCCCTCCAAAGTCCTGAAGAGTATCGATGTTAGTCTAAAGACTAAGGTTCAGGTTACAATCTTTCCAATCACTTGTTTTGCATCTGGGGAGCTGGATAATGAATAAGAGTGATGGAAAAAGAATCAATCCATTTGCGTTGTAGCATCAGAGAAAAGTGGTGAATATCTCATGGACTTCTAAAAGAACAAACAGCCGTGTGTTGGAACAAGTGCAGCCAGAATGATCCTTAGAGGCAAAGCTGATGAAGTTTCATCTTATCCATTTTGGGAACGTTGTTAGGAGAGGCTACTCCTTGGAAAAGGACACGATGCTTGGAAAGGTGAAAGGTCAAGGAAGGAGAGAAAGGCACTCAATGAACTTGATTGATGCTGTGTTGGCAGCAATGGATTCAAATGTCCCAGGGATAAGAATAACAGAGGAGAGGAAAGAGTTCAGACTATTGTTCAGGGGATCACTATGGGTCATACTTGACTCAACAACACTTAAAAACAACAACAAAGAATTGAACTTGGTAAGAGCTAAGATTTCTTCCTGTTCTAAACTCATTTATTTTAATAGTTCTAATGGTAAAAAGTTACACTGTCAACTCAAAGATAGGTGGTTCAAATCCACCAGCAGCGCTGTCAGAGAGAGATGGGCAACTTCCTCTCTTGTGTGGACAAAAGCAACTGAAAACCCCCTGGAGGGTCAGCTGTGAGCCGGTTCTGACTCGCCAGCATGTACTTGAAACAAATAGCTGCTAGCGTTGCCTTATGTACAGAGTTACTTCTAAGAAGCAGGCTCCTCTCAGGAGCTTCACGGTGATAGAAATGTGGGCGCAGATGAAAAGACTGAGATGATGATGCCTGGAAAATCGTGTTGCCTCAAGTCAGAGGGGGACAAAAAACCCAAATGAATGCTAATAAGATAGGACCAATAACAATAGAACTAAAAATATGATAAATACTAAATATTTAACAAGGAGTTCTGGTGGCTTAGTGGTAATCAACTGCACTACATTCTCAAAAGCACATAGTTTTGTTGTTTTGGTTTGGTTTTGCTTTTATTTTTTTTAATTTTATACTGATTTCTTTACAAAGTTTGCATGTGTCTTTCACAAAAGAGCTTTCTCAATTCCTTCAACTCCCCCCCCACTCTTCCAAGCTGCTCTATGAGAGAAGGATGGACAATCTCCACTTGTGTGATATATTGTCTCTAAACACCTGCTGGAGAGTCAGCTATGGGTCGCTTCCAACTCAACAGTACACAACAACAACAAAGTACTAAGCAGAAATATTCCCAAACGATTCCCATGGTTGGTGTCCTTCTCCGTTTTACATTTCCAGTTAACTTTTCCATCTCACTTGATTGACCGCCACATTGGAAGCAGAACTCTATGCCCTGTATTTCCTTTGGCCTTGATCTTCTCTCTAGGAACACAGCAACTTACACTGTCTTGATAGGACATCTGAGAGGTCTGACAGTGAACAAACTAGTGCTTCCAAGCCAGGCGGATGCCAGAATCCCCATTGCACAGAACACACTTTTTATTTTATGAAGCCTCAAGGGAATAGTCTGGGCAACATTTCTCCAAGTACTGTCTACAACCTGCTGCTAGAATTACATTTCATTTCTCATGTATTCACCATTTATCAATCATAAAAGCTAGATCTCATTGACATGCATTAAGGTAGGCTATCTGATACAGGCCATGGTCTTCACAATCACTTGTTATGCATCAGAGAGTTGGACAATGACCAAGGAGGATAGAAGGAGAATTGATGCCTTTGAGCTGTGGTGCTGGAGAAGAGTATTGAGAATACCATGGATGCTAGGAAAACAAACAGATTTGTCCTGGAAAGGGTTAAACAGGGTGGCTCCTTGGAGGCAAGGATTCTGAGGCTCCATCTAACATACTTTGGACATGTTGTGAGGATAGACCGGTCCTTAGAGAGGGACATCATGCTTGGGAGGGTGGAGGGACAGTGCAGGAGAGGAAGGCCCTTTATGAGGTGGATTGATTCAGCAACTGGGATAATTGGGATGGGAATGTCAGAGACAGTGCGATTGTCACAGGACAGAGCGGAGTTTAGGGCTGTTGTACATAGGGTCGTTATGAGTCGCAAGCGACTCGACGGCAAATAACAACAACAACAACATACTTCGAGGTGAAAGCTCCTTCCACAATAGTGTTTTGGTTTTGTCTTAGTTTGGTTTGGGTTTTTTTTCAGTACTTTCCTATCCAAAGGCCTCAGCTTCCAGCACTACATTGAACAATGCTCTGCTATTTGTAGGGTTTCAAGGCTCCATTATTTCAGAAATGGATAGCCCAGTCCTGCTGTCTTAATCCTGGTCTGTCCTAGTCTAGAAGCACCACTGAAACCTGCCTAGTATGAGTAGCCATGCTAGTGTTTGAAATATCACTGGCAGAGAGCTTCTAGCATCACAGCAATAAGCAAGTCACCATAGTACAGCAAACTGACAGATGAGTGATGGATTGCTATGGTGTGGAGAGAGTCTATAAATATGGAAACGGGGTAGTGTGCACCGTTAGTTGATACAGAGTTGGCTTTGACTGGTGGTAACCTTATGAATAATAGAAAGAAATATTCTCAGTACTGAGTTGTCTTCATAGTCTTTGGTATATTTGAGTCAATTGTAGTGGTTATTGTGTTAATCCATCTTATTGAGGGCCTCTCTGCTTTTCTTTAGCTCTTTTACTAAAAAATAATAGTTTTTCTAGCAATTGGCTCTTTCTGATAACCAAAGTAAGCAAGCCATAGTCTCACCATTTTTGCTGCTATGAAAGATTATGATTGCACTTCTCCAAGACTGATTTGTTTGTTCCCTTAGAAGCCCATGATATAGTCAATACTATCTGTCAATACTACAATTATAATAGATCAATACTTCTTGTGTCTCCTTTGTTCATTTTCCAAATTTTGCATGCTTATGAAGCAGTTGAAACACCACAGCTTAGGCCACATGCATCCTGATCATAAAAAGCATGTCTTCTTAAGACTTTGAAAAGGCATTTAACAGAGTCTTCCAGTGAATGTATCACTTGATGTCTTGTTGTTTGATGTCTAGTTGCTTCCATGGATCTGGAAGGTTGAACCAAGTGAATGAAATCATTGACCGCTTCAGTTTTATCATGATATTGTTTACCTGTTGCTTGCATTGCTATGAATTTTACTTTCTTTATGTGCAGATGTAACCCATACCACAGACCAACCCTTAGCAATGGAAACACAGTTCCTGAGAGTAGTGACACTTGTATATTTAATACATGACCATAACACAAGCTGTTAAAACTCCATCCATAATTAAACTATTAAAGTCAGAGTTGTAAAAGGTGGTTAGAAAACCCAATGCCTGCTTCAATGCTGGTCCTCAAGCCAATTATTTTATCTAGTGTTTTCCTTAACCCAGATGAAAAAATACGGGTCCCTAAAAGGGTGGAGGGCAAAAGCAGGAGCAGCGATATAGCTATACATTTTAATATATTTTCCTCCTTTGGTGACTATTTTTAGCCATCTAGCCAAATTTCCATTTTCTCTAGTTCCCCTGGCTTGTTTTTCTATATCTGGATAAACTTGAGATTTAATACTAGCCTTTCTAACTCTCATTCCTAAGGGTCCTACTTCAGTCATTATGAAGCCGTTGTTCTCTTCCTCCAGGGCTAAACATTCTCTGAAACCCGTGGTATATATTATTGTCTAGTCCTGGGCCTTCACTGGTACGTTTCCATGCCTTTGGCCTCTTGGTGAAATCACTACTACTTTTCATGGAATTTTACCTTTTCTTCCCAGATCAAAAGAGGCCGGGGGTAGGGGGTGGGGAGTGGGTGGTGGGAGAGAGGTGGTGGGAGAAATCAAGGAAGATGATACTCTGTAGACCTAGGGATATAGAAACATCCACTGAACACCTTCAAGAAACAAAACCTGCCCTTGTCACTCTCTACCTCAAAATTCTTAAAAGGCCTCCAAAATTTAAAGAATTAATTACAGGTCTAAAATCTTATCATGAACTCACATTTTATGAAGTTCTGTGCTAAATGTACATGCTTAACTGCTAATCTTCACAAAAGTCATTCAAGGTAGGTAAAGTTATTTTCACCATTTTTTTTATTATTATTTTGGTGTGAATACTATCAAACTGGATGTGACTGGTACAGAAGGAGTTTGTTCCTCCTTCTCCAGCAGAGCATCTGGGCGATTTGAACCATGCACCTCTGGGATTGCAGTGCAGCTTCTTGCCACTAGGCCACCAGAGCTCACCTATTTTTACCATTCTATAGACAAAGAAGCTGAGGTTTAGACCTACCTCAAATTACAAAACTCGTACGTGACAGAGCCACCATTCAAACCTAGGCAATGTGACTGACTATTAGTTTAGGCTTAACCCCTAGAGCCTTATTGATGTTTGATTGAAGTATCAGCCCCTTATCTGACACGTTAAGAGCTTTTCCATTAATATTCTTATTTGCCTTCTACGTAATTCTCCTACCACTCTTACCCATGAACCCTACATTCATTCAATCACCAGGCATATACTGATCGTAAGCTGATACACTGAAAACCCCGTAGACTGTCAAAGGAACAACCAAGTCTACGTGAGAGGAAGGGCAGCCAGGGAGTTTCTTAAAGGCAAGGAGGGAGAAACTTTGTCTTACATACTTTGGACATGTTGCAAGAGAGGCCAGTCCCTGGAAATAGACATCATTCTGGAAAAGGTGGAGGGTCAAAGAGACAGAGCAAGACCCTCAACTAGAGGGACCGACACAGTGACTCTAACAACGAACTCAAGCATATCAGAGACTGAGAATGATGACGAATAGACCATGGTGTAGATCTGTTGTTCACTGGGTTGTTATAAGTTGTAGTTGTTGTTGTTGTTGATTGTTGTTGAGTCAAGCATGACTTATAGCAATCCTATAGACAAAAGGCCTGAAGCCTTTCTATAACTATCATCATTTATCAAAGTTCATAGAGTTTTAAGAGGTATGCTGTTTAGGAAGTGGATGCCACTCCTGCTTCCAAAGTACTTATTGTTAGGTGCCAACAATTCAACTTCAACAATTATATGTCACAGGAAAAAAGATGGGCAATCTCTTCCTGTGTCATTTACAGTCTCTGAAAATCTGCTGGAGAGTCAGTTATACAAAATTCCAACTTAACAGAAATGAGTCGGAGAGTTTGAACTATACACCATGAAGCCCTGGTAGCAGCATACCAGACTGCTGCTGTCAGTGGCACAAATCCACCAGACATTCTGCTCTGAAAGATGGGTAATTATCTCCTATAAAGAATTATAGCTTGGAAACTTGATGAAGAGTCACTACAAGTTGTAATGTACTCAACATTCAACAGTAGTGGGTTTAACTATATGCTGGGTATGAAGCCAAGTATAACATAATATCCCCACCATTCTGCCTTCTTCACACTGCAAGCATCCTGCATTTGCTTGGGATTTTATCCACATAGTTTTATCGACCTGTAATGACTTTCCTCTCTTCTCCTTACAGACTCAACTCAAGTGCTAGTTTCTCTTCTACAGCTCTTCTAGGCACAAGGCCATTTCCTGCTGAAGTATCTAGCCATCCATCTGCCTGTTTCTCTCTCAGTCTGCCTCTCTCTCTCTTCCTATTTGCTCCAGAATGTAGTATCTTAAAGACATTGAAGTGTGCATTCCTAATCTTTGTACATCCTAGCAGAGTATTCGACAAATAATACATAGTCTATAATTAAATTGGTCAACATTGGTGGCCTGATCTGCAGGGAGTAGTGTTGTCAATCCAAAGGCCATGTTTTTCCAGCAGTTTGAATCCACAAAAGATAAGAGAGAAAAAGATGAGTCATCTCTTCTGGTGTGATTTACAGTCTCAGAAACTCACTAGAGGGTCAACTGTGAACCAATTCTTACTCAACAGCAATGAATGAGTGGGTGCTAGGATACAGTCTGAGAAAATGCATCAATGCATCATGTTGGACAAGCTAAAGAGATGTGCTCATTAGCCTTCTTCAGATGAAATACTTAAATGGCTCTAAATTTACTAGGTATCCGTCTTAAGTTGCTTCCAATCTGATGATGATCCATCTAAAAACTACATAACTAAATAAACAAAAATTCAATAAGCAAACAGACTGGTAGTTGCTACAGTGGAGAAACAGATGTGGTAAAGGAGAACAGAGGTAGAAGTCATGAAGGCCACCTGAGTGATGCAGACATGGTTTCAATAGAAACATATTCTCTAGCTTGGACACAGATTGTGAGTAGGTGTTTACTAGGTACAGACACAGAGTGCACGCCTTTTAGGTGAAGGAACTAAAACATACAAATGTCCAGAATCACTGATGAGCACAGTCTATCAAGGGCACTAGGAGATGAAAAAGTATCAGAATGCCAGTGTTTGAAGTGATGACATAATTGAGTTAAAGAGTCAGGAAAAGGCTGGGCCATAAAGCCAGACACATGACAAAGAATTTTTATTTTGTTGTTTCATCTAGAAGTAAGAAGTTATGAAAGCATTTGCCCTTACCAGGGTGTTATCAGATGTTTGACTGTAAGGTAACTCTTGGAGTAGTGTAAAGGACAGACTTTGGGGGTAGAGTGAGCTTTACCTCTGCTACTAGCACCAAAACAAAAAGTTGATACAAGGGGACAAAGAAGCCCCCCCTGCTGCCAGGGGGCATACAGGCTTTGTCCTGCTTACCTGGCTGATGCTGTTTTTAGAGTCTTTCAATCTAAGCTACTCTCCTCTGTGCTCATGTGGGCCCTCATTTTGTTTTACTTCCTAAAGAAGTTTCAGATTTTCTCATGAATGCTTTCTATTTCTGGAAGGCGCTATCATCCTTCTCTGGGTCCCTGAAGACTTCCACAGTTTTCATTCTTGAAATAGAAAACATAAATCTCCTATTCTAAGACACTTTATTTGTGAGGATGAAGTCTATTTTGCTTGCAAGTGACAGATATCCAACTTAGATTAGCTTATGTTAAAAAAAAAATTGAAGTCACTTGCTTATATAATCATAAAGTCCCCAGGGGCTGAAACTGGTCAGTTAAAAGTAGATCTAGAATTTCCAACTGTCAACAGAACTCTCTTCGCATAACAGCTCCACTATTAGTTATATATTAATTCTGTGTAAACTTTCTTCTCCTAATAGGGGATTTGAAGCTTCAGGTCTATTTCATTCTCACAGTCAGAACCTCCACAGAAACTATGACATTCTCCCCACAAGCACTCACATATCCTTTACAGACCTGTCTTATCAGTCGTATTGGGTATTAATATACTTGATTCTGGACCAATTTTTATATCCAAGGGAAAACAAGGTATTAGGACTGCACTTTTGGAAGTGAATTGGTGCAGCAAGCTTCTATCACTTTGTAGAGCTATTTCTATGCAACTCTTCCCAATTTCACATGTCCTATGCTACTTGGTAGTTTGACGTAGTTTGAAGTCAACCACTGGCTGAAAGGTGAGGGTGTCTATACAACAACAATGCTACAAATCAGAATTCTTTGAAAAGGAAGATTATCAGCACACCAAACCTATTTGTGTTATATATTACATCTTTTAAAGGAAAAAATATGTTGCGTGATTGACCTCACTACCATCATTATATGGAGTATGGAAAGTTCCCAAAATTAAAGCATAAAAGATAGACCATAAAATTGCCACCATGTTTAAAATTTGTTCTTTGTAATTATAAATGATAAATACTGCCTTGTTTAGATGAGAATATAGTTTTCTTCATTAGTTCAAATGTATGTGTTCCTGGGACTCTTTTGAATCACAGATGAGATGCACTCCTCTCACCCTTGAACTTTCTAACCCCGGATGTGATCTACTGGAGAAGGTGAAGATTCGTAGCATTCATCTTACCTAACAGAAACACCACCCGGCATACTGTGGGATTTTAATCAGTATTTCTTAAGATATCATATTCGGAAGTCATTTTGGAACTATCAGAGGTGTTTTATCTGTAAAGTCTGTTACCTAGACTACAGCTTAATGGGCCACTGTGTACAGCAGGTTAATACCTTCTGCTAAGACAGCTTACATTATTTTAACTTTTAAGAAACTACAGAAATAATGACATAGGTACTCAGGAATATCTAATGCTTTAACTGGAGCCCAAAAATCAGATGGAAAAGAAATTTACATTTATCTGTAATTATCATGTAATCTGATAATTGGAGAAGCAGTTGATTGTGAAAAGAAACAGACACACACACAGTCAATTATGAATTAAGGACACTACGATGGTAGATTTACTTCCTAGCCTCGGAGTGACTATATAAAACTATGTTTTCCCCCTGCCCTTCCACAGCATCATAAATGCTTGTGTCCTCTACGAAGGAAATGATTGTCATATAAAACACGTCTGCTTTGCCCAGGAGAAAAAGCGCCTTTCCTAGTAAACCCCTCAGTGAAAAAAATTGACAGTGATGTCAGAGAGTTTGGTGATGGGAAGAAAGCCCTCAATATCAAAGGCATCTGGGGGAATCAACTGTCCAAGGGATAGTGATGAATAATGAGGTAATATGGCCTCACACCAGGAGAATAACACAAGACAAATAAGAAGAGGAAGCACGGAATAGGAGTTGCTAAGGTGTCCCTGTTCCCACCAAATCACAGGTGACTCAGTAGAAAGTATTTCTGTAACGAGGCACCCAGATGGAAAAGAACAAGTGGAAAGTTTCAAGAGTGTCAAAAACACTAACAGAAGGCATTCTCCACCATGTAATAACCTTTGTGCTAGTCAGTTTGTAGGGACTCACAATACATAGAATTAGTATCTTAAAGTGTACAGACACCTTTAGTCACCACCTGGTGAGACCTCTGTTACCTCAAGTTAAAACTATCACCTAACAGAATACAGGTGGCAGAGTCCATGGGGGCTGTGTTGTTAATCAAAGGCTGTGCCTCTCTGGTGGTTCAAATCTACAAATGGTTCCAAGAGATAAAGATGGTAAATCTCTTCTCACAGGACTTCCAGTCTCAGAAACTCAACAGAGGGTTAGCTAAAAGGGGTTCCAACTGTCCAAAACGAGTTATTATTTTTCACTAATAGATTTTAAAGATGAGATAAATAGTAGAGTGTGTTCCTGAATGATTCCGTGTCCCAATAACGAAAAACTGAATGTTGTTAATTATTGCCTAACTGGTTTTGAAACCTCTTAGGGATTTTCATCCTTACTGGTTTATTTTCCTTATGAGAAATGTATAGTTCTGACTTGACCAGTCTGACTCCCGCTCTCCAATCTTAAAATCTTCATCTTTCCCCACACCTCCTGTGTAAGCTGACCCATGGCATTGCCAGTCTGTACGCGTTCTAAGAAACATGCACACTTTATTCTCTCTGCCCTAGGTGCTATACAAAACTTCATTTATTCTTTCTGTATGGTAACATCTTTCTCATTCTTTAATAACTAGTTCAGTCGTCAGCTCTTTCCGACCTTGTTTTTCTCTTTTATAACTTATCCTACCTTAAAGGATGTTAAGTCTAACCTCTTTTTTCCTCCTATGTAAATGATCAGATATTCACTACACTATTTTCAGTTTACACGTATCTCATCCAAGGATGTCTGGTGGTATAATTACATGTTGAGCTGCTAACTGAAAACACAGTGGTTCCATGTCACCAGCCATTCCACTGAAGAAAGATGTCCTAGCCTCTTCCTGTGAAGACTTGCAGTCTCAGAAGCTCAACTGAGGGTCACCACAAGAGGAAAGCAACTCACGGGCACTGGGTTGGGTTTGGGGTATTGTGTTTGTTGTATTTGTGTGTATGTTCATGTGTGATTTACAGTATCATGAGTTCTACATCTTTGGGGCATAGAAAAATGTTAAGGTATAGTGTTCTGGTATAGTGCATAGACAGTTACACTGCTAATCCAAAGATTTCACATTCAACATGGTTTGAATACAACAGATTCTCTGCGGGAGAAAGATAGGAAGGCTCCTTTAAATTTACAGCCTTGGAAACCCAAAGGAGGGTCCCTATGGAGGATCAAGTTGATGACAATGAGATAAAGTTTTAGGGTTTTTTTTCCTTTAGCATTGCTTTGATTAGTCATTATATTTCTAATCATCTTTGCAATTATGTAGCACCACATAATCTCTTTGGCCGATGGATTATGCGGGGAAAGACAAGTCTCACTGTGGGGATAAATAAGTCAGAGCTACTCTAATCCTTTGTTTCTCCCTTCTTCTTACCAGTAACATTTGAAATTGTTGCCCAACAATTCAAAATAGCCTATATCCATTCCTTTCAAATAGTTCTTCCTCTCTCCTATTCCAGCATAGGGTTCATGATCTATCCATTTGTTTCCTGCCCTATGTCCATCTTGTTATAACAATGGGATTATGCAATATTTTCCTTTTGTGACTAAGATGTATAAGACAATTATCAGTCTGGAACAAAGCATTCATTACAAAATGAGTTGGAGGAGGGGGTGAGAAAAAATGTGTAGCAACAAATGAATGAAAACCTATCCTTTCTGTAAACTTTTGCTAAAATTACAATTTCAAAAGCAGACAAAATAGCCTATCTCAAAGAGAGATCAAATTGTGGCGAAAGTGAGGAGGGCTTGAAAAGCTCACTGCAGAAGATTAAGGACTACATTCTTTAATATGGATTACATCTCAAGATCAAGAAAACCAAGGTCCTTAACACTGTGCCAATAGAAGACATCATGGTAGATGAAGCTTGTAACTGTCAATGATTATATCTTACTCGGATTGTCAATCAACACCCTTGGGACCAGGAGATCAGGACACGTATTGCTTTGGGTAAGTTTGCTATCAGGAATCTCCCCAAAATACTGAGAAGCAATGATGTCAGTTTGAAGACTAAGGTATGTCTGATTAGGGACATGGTCTTTTCAATCACTTATTGTATCTGAGTGCTAGACAATGAACAAAGATGATAGAGTAGAATTGATGTTTTTAAGTTGTGAAGGAGAGTACTGAGTATCCCATTGACTACCAAAAGAATGAACAGATCTATCTTGGAAAAAGTGCAATCAGAATGCTCCTTGGAGGCAAAGGTGGCAAAACTTCAACTCTCATACTTCAGACATGTTGCTAAGAGAGACTATTCCTTGGAAATTAATATCATCCTTGGAAAAGTAGAGGGTCAGTGAAAGAGAGGAAGATCTCCAAAAAGATTAATTGGCACAGTGACTCCAGCAATCGCTCAAGTGTATCAGAAATAACAAGGATGGCACGGGACATAGGTCTGTTGTCATAGGGCCATGAAGAGCCACACTATCAATGGCATCTAATATGCATTTAACTTGATGGCACCTAAAAACAACAATAACAAACAAATATGTAAAAGATGGGTAATCTTTCATGCAATTTACGATCTCCAAAAACCAGGTTCCACCTTGACAGCAATGAGTTGAGTTGAAATAAGTATTTAATAAATAAGACATTAAACTCTAAAAACATTAGAAATTCCACCATGAAATATTTTTTAATTCTTATGCATAATCATTTGTAGACAGATTATTAATGTTAATGTTAAAATGTTATATTGTTTGCAAAATCCTGTACTAAATGCAAGTAAAAAGAAATCATAGAAAAACCTAGAAGTTTCATGTTTTTTAAACCATTATTTATCAAGCAGGAAGAATGTTTCTAAGTGGAGTAAAACACACCACCAAATGCCATAATTAATTGATTTTAGAAAAAAGAAGACATGTTGAATTGCTAATTACGATGTTCATGTCACCAGAGGAATGACCATTTATTCAGCAGATGAGTGAGTGGGAAAATGTCTCCTTAGTTACATGGGGAAAATATGACCAAAGGAATTCTGGCAACACCAGCAATAAGTCACAATAATACACAAATCATTTCAAATACCAAAGGTGCTGTGACATTTTTTTTCTTCCTGAGAAGAATAACATTTTCATTGTGAAAGCCTTTCTATAATAAAGGTGAACATTAGCACAGAATTAATTTTTTTAAGAAATGGAGAAAATATATATACTTATTGATATTTACCCAAGAGTTAAATTCATCTTATGAAAGGTAGTTATGAGTGTGTATTGATCTGACTGACATTTAAAATCTCGACTGTTAATTTTCAGAAGCAAGCCAAGCTGAAATTAAAGGCTTAAAATATGTGTTTGCTATTTGTGTTGTCCATTAAATCTTATGACCAGATATTGAATGTGGTACTGAAAATAGTAAATAACGGGTTCACTGGGATGTTGGTAAGGAGGTCTAGTGGTGAAGTAGTTAAAGCTTAGCTGCCAACTGAAAGAGTAGCAGTTCAAATCTACTAGCTACTAAGCTGCCCCATAGGCTTGCGAAGACTTTAAATCCATATAGAAGAAGAAACACCTTTTGATCAGCAGCTCAATGGTCTACCATAGCACCATTATTGCTCCTTGTGCTAATATTAACTCACTACTGTTGACTCAAATTTGATTCACAGCAACCCTGCATCTACTGTCCCAGTGTGTAAATCTTTATGAAAGGAGACTCCCCATCTCCCTCCAGCACAGCAGCTGGTAGATTTCAACACAGCACGTAATGCTCCTTTCTGGATTAACATAGTCATGATTTACATCTTCTTCGTGCAAGTTTTGATATGAGTTGGAAGATGGGATTTACAGCGTGCATGGTCTGCTTGAAATACTCTTTGATATAGGCTATTTTGAAAAGTTTGGCTGTAATCTCAAAAACTGCTAGTAAGAAGAAAAGATAAACGAAAGGTTATGTACCAGCTCTCACGTTTTCCTAGAGTGAGCCTTGCATCCCCCGCCCCCCATATACTATCAGCCAAAGAAGTGGTGGTGCCTAATTACAAAGATGATTAAGAACATAGAGAAATACATGAGTAATCAAAGCAAAGGAGCTGTGATTGTTGTTATTGTGTGCTGTTGGGTCAGAACCGACCCATAGCTGACCCTCCAGCAGATTTTCAGAAACAGTAAATTGCATAAGAGATTGCCCATACTTCAGCTGGAAGATTTGAAATGTGTGCCTCCAGATTGTAGTGTATCTTCTCGCCACTAGACCACCAACTCTTTTTAGTCATTACTAAAAGGAAAATGAAAACAACAAGGGGACATCATTATGTGTTTGTGTTGTGCTGCTAATTGGCAGGTCAGCAGTTCAAATCAACCAAGAGTTCCATGGGAGAAAAATAGACAGTGTCTTCCAATAAAGATATGCAGCCTCAGACACTTGATGGAAAGTCTTTATGAATCAGAACTGAGAAGACAAAAGCAAGCAACTAAAAAGAAAATGAAACAAGGGAGCATTGGTGGCCTAGTGTCAAGAAACTGCACTGCAATCCTGAAGGCACGTGGTTCAAATACACCAGCTGCTCCATGGGAGAAGAATGCACAACCTCTTCCCATGTGATTAATCACCTCAGGAAAACCTGTCGGAGGATCAGCTATTGGTTAGTTCTGTCTCAGTGGTACACAAAAACAAATAGGCAATATACCAACAATTAAGGTAAAGTCTAATAAAGAGATGGAAGTGGCACAAGCAATCTCTAGAGTGAAATTACAGATTCATATAAGGAGGGCATAAATTGTGGGGGACAAATATTACAAAGGAAACTTGCCTTCATATTCACAAAAATTTCAGAAAGAAAAATTGTCAGTTATCAGTCCATTGTTGTTGTTGTTATGTGCCATAGAGTCACTTGCAACTCATAGCGACCCTATGTACAACATCCCTAAACTCTGCTCTGTCCTGTGCCAATTGCACCGTCTCCGACACACCCATCCTGATTGCCCCAGTCACTGAATCAATCCACGTCATAGAGGGCCTTCCCCTTCTGCGCTGTCCCTCCACCCTACCAACCATGATGTCCTTCTCCAAGGACCTGTCCCTCCTTGCAACATGTCCAAAGTATGTTAGGCAGAGCCTTAGAATCCTTGCCTCCAAGGAGCAGCCCAGTTTGACCCTTTCCAGGATGAATCTGTTTGTTTTCCTAGCAGTCCATGGTACCCTCAATACTCTTCTCCAGCACCACAGCTCAAAGGCATCAATTCTCCTTCTATGTATGGACTATGTATCCGTACATATAGTCAGTAAATTTAGTAATAACGAGTTTAGATCCTCTTTGTTTAGTGTTTACAGAGTTTTCAAAAGGCTTTTATTTAAGAAGTAGATGGCTCATCCTGCTTCTTAGTCTGTCTTAATCAGGGAGCTTCACACCATCCACGATGGGAAACTCTTTGGCATTTGGCACAGATTTCAGTATCACAGCAACCTCAAGTTAGGACAAAGTTCTCTCTGATCACAACTAATACCAGGCCCACAAATTCAAAGGCCCACTTACCAGATCCTGTTTGTCTAGCCAAGAGGCTTCCCACCCACAGCTGATTGTAAAAGAAATCAGAGACATTTAATCAGCTCCCACCCACATTTGATTGTAAATGAGCTCAGATACAGTTAATCAGCTTCCCATTCACACCTGATTTTAAATGAAATCAGAGACAGTTAATCAGATTATACTTGATTGCTAACACATGCCCAAACAGCTTACCCCGAGCTTTCAAGCATATCAAAAAACACCCTCCAGGATCCAAGTGTGCCAAGCTAAAGTCTCACTTTTCAGGTGTGTCTGATTCAGGCCATGGTCTTTCCGATTACTTGCTATGCATCCAAGACCTGGACAATGAGTAAGGATGACAGAAAAAAACTGATGCCTTTGAGCTGTGGTGTTGCAGAAGAGCACTGAATATCCCATGGACAGCCAAGAGAATGAACAGATATGTTTTGGAGATGGTGCAGCTGGCAAGAATGGTCTTTGGAGGCAAGAATGATGATGCTTCGCCGCACGTACTTTGAACATGTTGCTAGGAGGTGCTATTCTTTGGAGAAGGGCGGAGGGTCAGTGAAAGAGAAGAAGGCCCTCAACCAGGTAGATTGATACGGTAACTGCTGCAATGGGTGCTGTGTGTCAGGAAGTATGAGGATGGTGCAGGATAAAATAGGGTTCAGATCTTTTGTTCATAGGGTTGCTATGAGTCGTGCCTGATTCGATGAGTCAAGTAAGGAAATGCTAAAAAAAAAACAAACCCAAGCAAACCCAAAACCAACAAACCCAGGGTCAGAGATGATACAAAGAAATAAAACAAAAAGGATTGATTCATAACTTTCATTGAGCTTTTTTGCTCCATCTGTTTTCAATAAACAGCTAAGATGACTCACATGCAGTTGGTCCGTGAGTGCTACTTTAAGAAACCTTAGGTTAAAGGGCAAACAAGACTAAAAACAAAAATGAAAACATTAATACTAAATGGAAAATAATATTACGTAAATAGGAGTTTTTCAATGAGGTTCAAATTGAGTATAGACTAAAATTTTCAAAGTTCTAAAGTGAGGAGATTTCTTCAATTCATAGAATATTAAACTTTTAGTATAACAAAGGAAAATTCTTGGCTTATTCTTTCTTTGTTTAAAACTGACAATTATGTGACATTACTGTTGTTAGGTATATCAAGTAACAACCTTATGAACAACCGATTCGAATCCTGTCTTATCCCATGCCATCATCACATTCAAGTTTATTGCTGCCAATGATCACCATGTCAACACACCTGGTTGAGGGTCTTTCTCTCTTTTGTCACCCTTCCACCTTCCCAAACATAATGTTCCTTCTCCTAGCAACATGCCCAAAATATGTGAGACAGAGCTTCATCATCTTTGCTTCTAAGGAGCGCTATGGATGCCCCCTTTCCAAGACATGTCTGTTTGTTCTTTTGACCATTCAGAGGGTCTTAAACACTCTTTTCCAACACCACAGTTCAAAAACATCAATTTTTCTTTTGTCCCCTTTAATCATTGTCCGGTTCTCAGACTAGGACCTGAATCAGGCATATCTTTTTCCTCAAACTGACAACAATACTGTAGTCCCTGATTACAGATTTTCCCAGTCTGCTTTCTTAAAAGTTTCAAGTCTTGGAAACCCTATAGGATGCAACATTAATTCAGTGGCAACCGGCTTTGTTTGTTTTAGGTCTGCTCCTACATTTGTAAGAGCTAAAGACCTTAGAAAGTTAAAAGCAGAGAGTTCAGTTGAGAGTGGCCTAAGGAACAGAAAAGGAGGCAGAGTGAGTGAATACTCTGCAATTACAAATACGTGTCAGTGAGAGGTGAAAGGCTCAAAGTAAAATCTGGATTTGAAAACAGAAAGAGATTGGCTCAACCTAGGATGAGAACAGAACTGAGATTATGTAAGGTCAAAGGCTGACTGTTCTGCATCCTGTCTAAATCCAGCTGGCTGGGAATCCACAGGGGAGAAGACCAGAGGCAGAGTTCACTTCAAGGCTTTCCAAGTGGATACAGCACCATCACTGCAGATCCACTTGCCAATAGAATATAAAAAATGTTAAATGCCTGTAAGATGAAATAAATGCTAACCTTGACATTTGAGCCATGGAATTTGAGCCATGCTGTTTGAATTCGGTTACTAAAAAAAAAAAAAGCAATTCTGAGACTCAATTTCACATTTCTAGAGAGGAAAAAATGATGCCCGCTCAGGACAATCAACTGATTAAGGTCAAATTTCTATATATTATGAGACTCAAACACAATGATTTATTTCAATATGATTTGAATAATAAATAATAGTGTATGGGGGGATTTCCTATAAAGCACAGAAACCTAGAATGAGTTATTATAGTTTCTTAATGATTGCCTTAATTTAACTACCCTTACAAGACATGTGATGGAAGTTTTAAGTAGGTATGATAAAATATGTAAGCAGGGCTCTAACAAGACATGGATGATGTGCTCAAAGAAAATTAAACCCCAAATAATTTGAAATGAAGATACTAGGTATTGAGGTGCAAGAGGGGTTAAGGAAATCTAATTTGGAATGATAAGATACTGAAAAATTATGAACAAAGAAAATTTCATGTACAAAACCACCCTCCCAGGGGAGCTCTGGTGGCCTAGTGGCAAGAAGCTGCACTGCAATCCCAGAGATACATGGTTTGAATCCACCAGATGCTCTGCCGGGAAAGGAGGGACAATCTCCTCCTGTACCAGTCAGATCTGATCTGATGGTACACAGACACATATACACAAAATAATAATAAAAAAGAAAAAAATTAAAAAAAAACCCACCCTCCCTCCCCCACATAAAAGAATAGTGAACGAGACGATAGTATTGGAGCCCCATGAGATCTGGATCCATGGAGATGGGTCACCCAATAGGAGATGTAGTCATAGAAGACACAACCACTCTCAGAACTGGAACTAAGCCGGAACAGGATAAAGAGAAGATCATGTCCTTGGGCTCTCTTTCCTCCTATCATTTGATCTTCCATTGTTGGCAAAGCTCAAAAATAAGTCAGAGTGCAAAGAAGTACAAGTGATACAGTTAAGAGATGGCAGCCTCCTGGGACAAAGAACCCAGCAGAGAAGCAGTGCTGAGAAGAGACAAATGGAGTTCAGGAAACGCCTAAGTTGTAAACATAAGACTTACAGACATCTCATGCTTTTGTTTTAATGCTGTATAAATCTGCCCTGTGTAAAAACAATGTAAATGATATGTGGGAAATTTAGTCTGACCTCCGCTGATGCCACATAGTGAAAAAAATCCCTGTCAACAACATTAAACTGCTTCTTATGAGGCCAGAAATCCCCCCACCCCCTGTACCTTCTATCAATTCTAACACAAACCACCCTCCTCTACTATCGCACCCATTTCTCAGATTGTCTGATTTGCTGCATAGCCAAATAGAATTCACAGAAAATATTCACTGTTAGAGGGTTTATTAGGCAAGTGACAGGTTACAATTCCTCAGTTAGGGCAACTTCTCTGGCATGCTTACCAACAGACCTGCCTCCGAGCTCTGGGCTTTGAATGAAAGCTGTGGGTCACTGGTACAAAGGTCTTTTAGTTCTGCAAATTATATGTCCACTTTTCTCCATTTCACCTAGGCCAAAACACTGAGTACTGGCTCCAGGTGCAGCCTGTACAAGTCAGCTCACTCTTGCCTTTGTCTCTGATTCTCCACCGTCTCTGTTGCTCCTGGTCTCAGTCTCAGTCTTGGTCCAGATCTTGGCCTCCGTGCCTTTTCATCCGCTGCATTCTCTTTCTTGACGGTGGTGAGATTTCTTCATCTGTCTCTGAACCGGCTCAATTTATGTCGGAGGTGATGACAAAACTAACCACTAATAAACACGACCTGAAAGGTGCTATTTACCTTATTTACATTATTATCCCACTATTCATTCCCCTTGACGGGTCAACAAACTCCTCACATATGTATAGATCCCCAGTCATGTGGTCAAAGTCAAAGTCAATGGCTAGAAAAGTATTGAATAAGCCACAACAGCATGCCTTCTCTTTGAAACAATGATCAAACCCTACTCACCATACATTTCTCATCACAAACACCATAACTTGCAGGTTATGGTAGTGCAGGAGACTATATGGCACCAGACTTGCTTGCTTGGAGCTCCTGTAGTCTTAGAATGCTTTCAGCACCATGGAGAGTGTTTCTTATTTCCATTCTCTCATTTGAGCATCCTTTCTGATTATTTTATTCCCCTCTCTATTCTCTCAAGAGTTAGCCTTTTCTGCTGAAGGCAAAGATGTTTGCATATTTAGCGGCTGCTTCACAATATTGATGACAAAGAGGCCTCTTGTATTTGTTATCAATAATAACCTGATTATTATATCCTTGCATTTCAAAAGAAGAATATAAAAATTAGTACTGGGCACATGCCAACAAGTATGAGAAGTGTAGATTTCTTTTTTTACAAACGGAAGCAAACCAGAGGAAAGCATGAGACTTCAGATTGTTCTTAGGTGCTGTGTGGTCTACTCCGCACACTATTATAGCAAAATGAAGTCCTGCCTGATTATACCCCTTGTTGTGTCAATATAACTCACTGAAACGTTCCTCTTTTGTTGATTCTTCTTTTTCTTAAGTATATTGTCCTTTTCTAGAGACTAGTAACCTCCTGAAAAGGCCAGGGTCTTTCCAATCACCTGCTGTACATCTGAGAGCTGGGCAATGAATTAGGATGACAGAAGAAGAATTGATGCCTTTGAGCTGTAGTGTTGAAGAGGAATAGTGACTATCTCATGGACTACTAAAAGAATAGATATATCTTAGAGAAAATGCAATGAGAGTGCTTCTCAAAGGCAAAGATGGCAAAGCTTCATCTACATATTTTGGCTATGTTGCTAGGAGAGGCTGTGCTTTGGAGAAAGGTATTATGGTTGGAAAGGTGTAAGGTTGGTAAAAGATTGGAAGACTCTTAACCAGATGAGTTGATGCAATGACTGAAGCAATGGGCTCAAGTATGTCAGAGATGATGAGGATGGCACAGGATAGGACAGGGCTCAGATCCAGATATGTTGTTTATAAGGTAGCTGTGAGTTATATAGACAACATTCCCTCCTGATAACATGCCCAAACTATGTGGGAAGTTTCATCATCCACACTTCTAAGGAGTAACCATGCGCAAAGAAGTACACAAGTGAAAAGAGTATCTATCATGTCATAGGAAACTATACTTTCAGAACAAATTCATTTCTTCCTTTGGCTGCCAATGGTACATTCAATATTCTATGTCAATACCACAATTCAGTTCTATGTGGAGCAGGAGTCTACTGTCCACCACAATTCAGACTCTGTACCACTCACTGAAAAATTCAGAGTCTATATCAGCATTTCAGACTTCTAACATATTATTCCATCGTGTAAAAACAAAAAAAAAACCCAAAAAACTAAGAAAGATCTTAATTAGGATCCTGATATATTTATTTTAATTATTGTGGTTGTTCTGTGCTGTCAAGTCACCTGTGACCCGTTGTGACCCTATGTAAAGCAGCTCTGAACCCTGCTCTGTCCTGAGTCAGTTTCACTAATTCAAATACACCAATTCCCATTGCCCCAGTTACTGTATGAATCCATCTCGTTCAGAGTCTTCCTCTCCTACCTGTCACTCCACCCTTCCAAGCATGATGTGCTTCTCCAAAGATTGGTCTCTCCTGGCCATGTGCCCAAAGTATGTGAAACGGAGCTTCAAAATCTCAGTCTTCAAGGAGAAACTTGGTTTCATCCTCTCCAAGACGGACCTATTTGTTTTCTTGGAAGTTCGTGGTATGTTCAAGACTGTTCTCCAGCACCTCAATCCAAAAACATTGATTCTTCTTCTGTCATCCTTAGCCATTGTCCAACTCTCTGAAACATAACAAGTAATTGTGAAGACCATGGCCTGGATGAGGTGCACCTTAGTCTAGACTGATACCATTGCTTCTCAGTACTCTAGATAGGTCCCTGACAGCAGATTTTCCCAATGCAATTCAGTCTTTTGATTTCCTGACTGCTGGTGTTAAGAGTGTTGATTGTGGAGCCAAGCAAGCGGTAATTGCTAACAATCTCAATCTCTTCTCCATCTATCTTGGTACTGTCAATTGGCCCAGTAGTGAGAATCTTTGCCTTCTTGATGTTGAGTTTCAATCCATATTGAAGACTACAGTCCTTGACCTTCTGCAGCAAGTGTTTCAGGTCTTCTTTAGTTTCAGCAAGCAAGGTTGTGTCATCTGCATAACATAGGTTGTTTTAATTATAGTTATAACAAAAAAAGTAAAATGGGTTTTATACGAATGGCAATGTCATGCTTCTCTTAAGACACTAGATTCAAATTTTCACTCTACCTTTTTTTAGTTTTGTGGTCTTAAACAGATTCTTAACCGTGTTAAGCCTCGGTTTCCTTAGTTGTTATATGGAAACCAAAAGAGTACTTTGTTCACAAGATTGTTTCTGATGTATCCAACACATATTTATACACTTACGTTCCAGGCACTGTACTAGATATTGTGGATGCAGGTAAAATGAAGTGAGTTACCCTACACAAACATATAAGAAGGGTTTCTTGCATGTCATAATTGACTGTAGACCTCAACAAGCTCAATTTAGAGGTTCTTAAGATCTGGGAACTACTGATAAATTCAGATGCTTAAGTACCACTTCAGGTGACTCTGTTACCCGGTCAGAGAAGCACTGGTTTAAGGGAAAGTCCAGGTTTAGTGTTTTTGTCAGGTCATTTGTGTTCTTATATTTGCAATCATGCATTAACACCTGACCCAATTTATCTAGAGGTTTTAAAAATATTGGTTTTTAAGGAATACAAAATCAGAACAAAGGGATAATATAGAAATAATTCGCATTTCGAATGCAAGACTTTCTCTTCCCCCCCCCCCCAAGAATCAAGCAGAACATGTGAAACACTTCAGTGTGTTTAGCGGCAACCCTGTGCAGACCTATTATTTGTCTTACTGATTTCTGATCTCAATATTCAGTTAATGGAGAGTCCCCTCAGGTTGTAACCCAAACTTCATGAAGATATATTAATATACATCATAGGTAACAGAGAATAGAGAAATCTAATTCTGTCATGAGAACCTCCTCTAGAAAATTATTTAGAGTCTGAAAGCCACCAAGATCATTTAAGAAGTTTTTTATTAACAGAACCAGAGACAGAACATTCAATGAGCAAAAAAAGGTTGTGCTTCCATTGCTCGCTGTGTGTCCCACTCCTATTCAGGATTATAAAGTGAAAGGTCGTTTGATTCTGTAGGAAACTGTTGGTTGTTGGAAGAAAGATAGTAATCAGCAGATCTTTTATGTGATGATATTATGTGAAATTATCCACTACAGGTTACTAAGCAAGTACAAGACCAAGCTTGTTGGGTGATCTAACAAGGTATGGACTGTGACTATTTTCATTCAAGATAATGCTATGTAAATCTATAGTATCTACATTAATGCCCAAACAACAAACCCCTTTACTTTCTAGTTGATTCCTGCTCATCCTGACCCTCATGAACAAAGTTGCTACATCTTATTTTCCAAAGCTGTAAATTTTAAAGCACTTATAGACACAGCTCAAAGATTGCAGCCTTTAGTATGACTGTTGTTGTTGTTGTTATGTGCCGTCGAGTCACTTGTGACTCATAGCAACCCTATGTACAACAGCCCAAACTCTGCTCTGTCCTGTGCCAATCACACTGTCTCTGACACTCCCATCCCGATTACCCCAGTCACTGAATCAATCAATCCACCTCATAAAGGGCCTTCCCCTCCTGTGCTATCTCTCCAGCGTCCCAAGCATGACATCCCTCTCCAAGGACCGTTCTCTCCTTACAACATGTCCAAAGTATGTTAGATGGAGCCTCAGAATCCTTGCCTCCAAGGAGCCACCTGGTTTAACCCTTTAACAGATGAATCTGTTTGTTTTCCTAGCAGTCCATGGTACCCTCAATACTCTTCTTCGGCACCACAGCTCAAAGGCATCAATTCTCCTTCTATCCTCCTTAGTCATTGCGCAACTCTCTGATGCATAACAAGTGATAGCAAAGACTATGGCCTGTATCAGATGCACCTTAGTCTCCAGAGAGACACCATTGCTCTTCAGTACTTTAGAGAGGTCACTAACAACAGACTTTCCCATGGCAATACATCTTTTAATTTCCTGGCTACTGGTTCCAAGAGTGTTGACTGTGGAGCCAAGCAAACTAAAGCTGTGAACAAGCTCAATCTCTTCACCATCCACTTCAAAATATTTTATCAAACTATCTCATTATCTTCAAGCCAGAAGCTACACATCACTGATTCTGCTTTGGGTTTCTGAGGGAGGAATTGCACAGGACAAAACTATCCATTTTTCTCCCATGGAGACACTGGTGGATTTGGACCTCCAGAGAAGCACTTTGTGTTAGCAGTACAACTCCCTAAAGGCTATGCTACCAGACCTCCCCCCTCGATATTAAGAAAATTTAAAAAAAATCTCATGACTGTGCCGATAAGCAGTGTCATGATAAACAGAGAAAAGCTTGCAGTCGCCAAGGATTTCGTTTGACTTAGACTCATAATCAAGACCTGTGGAAGCAGCTGTCAAATCAAAGGATACATTGCAAGGGGAAATCTGCTTTCAAGGACCTCAGTGAAATGCTAAGGAGCAAGTTTGTCAACTTTAAGATGAAGATATGCTTGACACAAGCCATTGTCTTTTAAATAGCTTCATATGCACATGGAAATTGAACAATGAACAAAAAAACTTTGACTTGCTGGCAAAGAATGGGGAATATTCTATGGACTATCAAAGGAACAAACAAATCTATCTTGGAATAAAGGCAGCGGAAGTGCTCCTTAGAAGCAAGAATGCTGAGATTTCATCTTATATACATTAGACATGTTCTCAGGAGGGGTCAGCTCCTCCTACAAGGACGCTACGTTTGGAAAAGTAGAGGGCCAGCCAAGAGAAAAAAAAAGCCATCAATGAAAACTGTCAATGAGTTGAAAAGTGAGTGAAACAGTGGTGTTAAACAAGGCAGCACAGTAGAGATTGTAAAGACTGAAAGATCAGGCAAGATATCTCTCTGTTGTGCATAGGGATGCTATGAGCAGAGTTGGCTCCACAGCACCTAAGAGCAACAACCAATCATTACAGACAGACCTCTGCATCTTTCTTCTGCAGGGCGGCCAGTGGGCTCTCACTGCCAGCTTAATAGTTAGCAGCCACACATTCAACAACTGCACGACCCCTGCTCAAACTCCTTTTGTTGTTGTTGTTATTATGTGACATCGAGTCACTTGCGACTCATAGCGACCCTAAGTACAAGAGCCCTAAACACCGTTCGATCCTGTCCCAACCTCGCCGTCTCAAACACACTCATTCCCACCACTCCACTCACAGAATCGATCCATCTCATCGACGGTCTTCCTCTCCTGTGCTGTCCCTCCACTCTGCCAAACATGATGTCCCTCTCCAAGGACCAGTCCTTCCTGGCAACATGCCCAAAGTATGTCAGATGAAGCTTCTGAATCCTTGACTCCAAGGAGCATTCCAGCTTCACCCTCTCCAGGACAAACCTGTTTGTTCTCCTAGCAGTCCATGGTATAGTCAACACTCTTTTCCAGCACCACAGCTCAAAGGCATCAGTTCTCTTTCTATCATCCCTATTCACTGTCCAACTCTGCGATTCATAGCACATAATTGCAAAGACTATAGCCTGGATCAGGTGCACCTTAGTCTCCAGCCTGATGTCGTTGCTCTTCAGTACTCTTGAGAGGTCTCTCACAGCTGACTTTCCCAATGCAATTCATCTCTTGATTTCCTGGCTGCTGTTACCAAGAGTGTTGACTGTGGAACCAAGTAAACGACAACTGTTAACTATCTCAATCTCTTCACCATCCATCCTGATGCTGCCAATTAGCCCAGTGGTGAGAATCTTTTTTTTTATTGATGTTGAGCTTCAATCCATCTTGAAACCTGCAGTCCTTGACCTTCTGCAGCAAGCGCTTCAGGTCCTCCTCAGTTTCAGCAAGCAGAATTGTGTCATCTGCATAACGCAGGTTGTTGATGAGTCTTCTGCCAATCCTCCTCGTACATTCCTCCTCATACAGCCCAGTGTCTCGGATGATCTGTTCTGCATACAGATTGAAAAGGTATGGAAACAGAATACATCCTTGATGGACCCCCTTCTTGATTTTGAACCAAGGAGTGTCTCCTTGCTCTGTTCTGATGACTGCCTTTTGGTCCAAGTATAGGTTTCACATTAGCACAATCAAATGTTCTGGGATTCCCATTCTTCTCAGAGTCAGCCATAGTTTGTGATCCACACAGTCAAAAGCCTTTGCATAATCAATGAAACACAGATAGACATTCTTCTAGTATTCTCTGCTTTCTGCCAAGATCTATTTAACATTAGCTATAATATCCCTAGTACCACGACCTCTTCTAAATCCAACTCCTTTTAGAGATTTTCTTTATTACATGTCTATCTCTACAGGTAAATTACAGTGGAATTAATCCTTTTTAAAAAAATACCAAACAGCACAAAAGAAGTTGCAATTAGATTTTACTAGACTCGTACAACTCCTGCCTTGGGCAACATAATGAAGACGGAACACCTCCATTTACTGAAACTATCCAGGGTTTCTTGTGGAATCTGGGTCATAAACTGGTGGCAGATCCTTTCCTTGTCCACTACACTTGGCTGTTTGACAATGACTGAAGACGAGTTGTGGTGTTTAAGAAGAGTACTATCTCATAGACTGCCAAAAGAACAAAGAAATGCCGTTTTGTAAAACAGTTGTGAGAACCAAAAGTAAACAAAGAAGCTTTAATTGGGGGCTTTGGGGCCAGGTTCACTGTCTAAGGCCAGAGAGGGCGGAAGGAGGCAGAGACACGCTATGAAGATGAAACTAGCATTTAAAGACTCAGTAGGAAGGGGCCGGCTCTTGGCAGAGGAAGTCGTCATTAGCTCGCTGATTGGCTGTGGCTGCTGGCACTCACTGCTGACACTGTGGGTGGGAACCAGCTGTTGTGAGTGAGATAGATTGTGGCATCAGACGGTGAGGAAGGTTGAAGCATCACACTGCATAGGAAATCTCCTTTGCAGCTTCCGTTTCTTTGAGGTCATGTCACAGGATTCATGAGTCATCTCTGCAGGCCTATTAAATATATCTTGGAGGAGTGCAACCTGGGTGCTCTTTGGATTCAAGGATGGTGAACTTCATCTCACATACTTTTGGCAGCTTGTTAGGAGCAGCCAGTCCTTGGAGAAGATCATTCTTGGGAAGGATGAAGGCCAGAGAATGAGAGGAAGACCTGCAACAAGATTATTTGACCCTGTAAAGGTAATAATGGCTCAAGTGTATCAGAGATAACAAGGATGCCACGGGATAGGGCAGGCTTCAGATTTATTAAGAGTTGTAACTACTCAATGGCAAAGAACAGTAACAATTCTGAACTTTACTACATATTAGGGGTTGTTTGTATAAAGTAGTTAGCTACTTCTTCCCCACCTTAGGGGGGACTAGACAGAGTGAAAGGCTGGCCTTTGACTCTGGGTCAGTTTTTCCTGTCAGCCAGCAAACAGAACTTTGAGGGATTTCCCTCGGGAAACAACCGCAATAGATATCAAGATATCTCATTGATAGTCTTGTTATATACATTGTTATTGTTAGGTGTCATCAAGTGGAGTATTGCTCATAACAACCCTATGAACAATAGATCTAAACCTTGTCTTATCCTACACTAAATAATGAGGGGCATTAGCTTTCCTGAGGTCATCAAACTGGTAAAAAGTAAAACTGAAATTTTGGACTGAAGTTGTCTGGGTGCCTAAGGATCATGGTATTTCCACTACAATAAATGGATTTTTCAAATCTGTGATTTTTATCTCAATGTCATGAACTACTTAGATTCTATAACCATAAGAAGGAGCCCTTGGGTGTCACAAATGGTCAAGCAAGGATTCCTAACTGAAGGCTTGTTGGTTTTAGGCCATCTAACGGCAGTTGGAGGGAGTTTTAAGGAGTTGGGCTGCCAGTCCAAAGGCATGCGGTTCAAATCTGACAGCTTTTCTGCAGCAGAAAAAGAGGAAAAATAGGCAATCTCCTCACAGGTGATTTACTGTTTCTGAAAACCCACTGGAGGTCAGCTATGGGTCAGTTCCAATTCAAAGGTGCATAGCAACAATAACAGGCATCTCCTTGAAATGCTACTGTCTGGAAAATACTGTGGAGTGTGTTTCTACTCTGCATGCTTGGGTTGTCCATGAGTTAGGATCAGCTTGCCAGCAACTAACAATAGCAATATACACATGAGAAGCACAGCAGGCAGTTCAAAGAAGGATCAGAACCAATTCATATCTTTTGTGTTAAGTTTCATGTAAATTCTTCCATTTACAAAGAATCCACTACTTCGTTTAACTTTGGATTCTATTTCCTGCTCCTTAGATTTCTATATTCTTCGTATACTTGGCAAAGATGCAGCCAGCTTGGCCCTCTAATGTAAAGAGTAAACAGGGTGAACGGTGGTACCGTAAGCAGAGATCTGTTTAATCATCAGATAAGGAATGGCTGAAATAAAGTTTGGAAACATGGCCAGCATTTCCCCACAAAGGCTCATTGGATCCTCTGGGCTCAGTAATGTGCTTGAATTAATGAAGTCTCTATCAGCTAATTCCTGAGCCATCAGTGAGTGGACAGGCAAAGTAAGGCCATCTTGTGAATAACCTCTAAGACTCGTTACTAATAGTGCCTTTTGGTATATACTATAATGAGAAAAGGGGAGAACATAAAAGAAAAAAATCCATGGGCTAATGCTGAGGTGGGAATATTTTTCCCCAAGTAAACATATGGAATATTTGCTGGGAAATGAAAAGAATCGCCATCAAAATAGTCATATTATGTGAATAGAGAACTTTTTTCCCCCCCAATATAATTTTATTTTAGAAAATTGCTTTTGGAATTCCCTATGGCAGGCTCTGGCAATTTTGGGTCATTTAAAGATGAATTGAGACTTGGGAAACAATCAGTTTACCCTAATGGAAATTTTATTGATTTTGGAATTAATTCAGAGTGTGAATTTAGAGAGAAAAGGTTACTGTAATAACTAAGAGAGGGGGATTACCCCCAGGATGGCTGTTCCAACCTTGAACGCTGTTACAAAACACATGTCTCAGTGACTCACAGAAACACTTGAGTAAGTCCTAGCTATCATTGTTTGCGCGGAAGCAAGAGTAACTCACCTATAATCAGAAGAACCTGGCTTTGATTCCCAGCCAATGTACTTCCTCTGCAGCCTCAATTTGTCAGTAGAGATTTGCATATTGCTAGGCTCTCTGGTGATCTAGTGGCAAAAGGCTGTGCTGCAATCTCAAAGGCACGTGGTTTGAGACCACCTGCGGTAGAAGGATGGGCAATCGCCTCCTGTGTGATTAACTGCCTCTGAAAACCTGCCAGAGGGCCAGGCATGGGCCAGTTCTGACTCTATGGGACACAACAACAACAGGATGTTAAACAGGTGTTAGCAGTGCTTCTGAGGAAAGATAGAGAAGAAGAAAGGTCTGGTGATCAATTCCAAAATGTAGCCAATGAACTCCCACTAATTACTAATGTGTGACTTGCAATCAGATGTAGAGAATGATGCAGAGCCTGGCAACATTTTGTCTTCTTTTGCATGAGGTCCGCAAGAGTCAGGGGCTGATTCAGTGGCAACTAACAATTATTGTCTCCATGGGAGAAAGAAAAGAGAAAAAAGAACATAATTTTAAAAGTAGGAAGGCTGTTACATTTGATAATTCAATTTGGCACCAAATGTGGGAAAAGCTTTCTTGGTTTGTAATTTGCAACTAGCTTCTAGGCCATGACAAAAGAGGAATTCTCAATATTTTTTTTACGTGGTGGTGACAAAAGAATAAATACGAGCCCGCAGCAGCACCTGTTTTGAAGGGTCACACTAATTTGGATGCTTAGGTGTTGGAAAACTTGTTTAAAGGGAAACCTCTATACTTCTCAGTCACCCCACACTCTCAACAACAGGTCCCATGGCGGGTGAATCTGTTCAGACCTGTCTCAATGGAATCCCAGCTGAGCTCTTTGCAAAATAGGTAAACTTGATTGGCAGAATGTACCCGGAGTACCAGACTCTCAATCTGCAAGCCTGGTTCTTTCCCAGGAGAGAGAGGGATTTCTCCTCTGTTATTCTTCCTCCCAGAGCACAGGCATAGATCTGTCTGTCAGCGGAGATTGCCTTAACTAGCCCAGGAGAACAGAGGCCACCTTACTTTAATCATTCCTGCGGTGCCTCTGTTGTTCCTGATACTCTGAGGGACTCAGGCCCCACCCAGGGGACCTGAGGCAGCTTCAGAGACAGTAGAGCAGTGTCAGGATGCTGTTCAGATGATTGCTGCCGGTGGAGGCAGTTAGGAAGGTGTGCAAGCCACACCTCCTCTGGGAAATGTAGGATGTGACAATGAACTTGGCCAAAATCTCAGTGCAGGTCATCACAGCAGGCGAATAGAAAGTTACAGTCAATTTTCACCTTTATGACTGTGATCGCCCAGGTTGAACTCTGAGATCAGCTTCAAAGATTAAAAAAAATAGCAGGAGCAGGGGGCACCAAGGGAAGAGCTGACTGAATCTCCTACAAATGTGATTGTTTGATGCAGGACGTTTTCCACGCAGCCTGCCATTTCCCTGTAGCTTTTATTATAGCAATTTCTCAACTTCAGAGACAAAGACTCAAAGGTCTAGTGTGTTCTGGACTTTTCCAAGATTTAAATGCCATGAGAAAGTGTTAGATTTAAGACAGAAACCTAGCCTTTTGATGGCCAAAGCCTGATTTATTCTCCTCTTCCCCAAACCAATGCCACATGCCAATGCCACAGTCACCCTGACCCACAGTTGCTTCGACTGCTCCTCGGTAATAGCAATTGTTAACGTATCATGCCACAGGAACTAGCCTATCAGCGCTCATTTCTTTGGCCAAACACTAGATGTTGCTGTTGAGGGTATATTGTTGACTTGATCTGCATTCACAATCAAATTCAAGTAAGTGATATTACTTTTCTGGGCCTGACACAATTAGTTGATGGATTTAAGAACAAAAACATTTCCCAGAGGAGAAAGCCTACTGCCTCCAGACTGTAACACGTAACAAGTATCTCTTCATTGTTATTTTCAGCCTCTTTTCTGGTCTCCTGATGCGGACTTGCCAGCCACTCAACAATCTTATACGTGACACACTATTCAGTTTCTTAAAATGACTTTCTCCTTCTCTCTGTATATTTAACACACCCATCTTGTTCTGTTCCTTCTTTGAAGAACCCGAACCCAGATTAATACAATGCTGTTCTTCAGCAATAACAATTTTCAACATTTACTATGTGCTTCCTGAGAGTCAGATCACGTTCACAAAACATTACAGGAATGATCCTACATAATCCTTAAGACAATTTATGAAGAATGATTCTTTTTTCTCATTTTAGAAATTGAAAGGTGGTTTTGAAATACTCTGGAGGTTAGGAAATTGCCCAGGGTCACAGAGCTAGGGTTCAACCCCTTTTATTTAGTTCCAAGGTCAAGAATGTAAATATTACATCCCGCTAGAGAAAACAAAAACCACCGAAAGCCACAACCTCCCTTCTTCTGGCTTCTGAGCCTCAAGGCCGAGATTTTTCCACAAACCAGGAGAAGCAGCTGTCCCGTCTTCAGAGCCTCCCTTTGGGATTTAGATGACCCCCTGTCTAAGTTTCTAGGAGCTGAGAGGAAAATGAAAACACAGACACACAGAGACCTGAGGCTTCTGGAGCCTCCCCATAAAAGACCATCTTTTTCTTTTACACTCTGCATTGTGTGGCAAATATTTTTTTCTCCTTTTATTTCACCCTTTCGCTATATACCTGTCTAAGGGATCCATGGGCTTAATAAAATAGCCACCAAACAATGTAAAAAAATGAAACAACAAAACCAGCCTAAAATGGAGTTGTAGGAAACCAAGTGCCGCTGGCTTTGAGGAACTCCTTGAGCTGTTTGTCTTCTTGGTATTTTAATACTTACTCCTCTCCATGAACTTTGAGCCCCCTGCTGCCAGCCCAACCAATTATTTTTTTCCCTATGTCTTCACCAGCGGGTAGAGATTCTCTTATGGCTCTGACTCCTCAGTGAATCTAACATCGTAACTCTGCGTGCATTTTTTCTTTCCCTCTTCCTTTTCTCAGAGATAGCTCTCAGAGTAAGACTTAGAACAAGCTCTGGTTTGCCCTGTGAGCTCATGATTTGAAGCCTGAACCTTTTCACTCAGGTGGCATAGGTTTGAGAGTAGCTAACTGAAGGTCAGCCTATAGAGCTGAGTGCCCAGGAAGTTGGAGGTTCTGATTTCTAGTCCCTCACCTGCCAGTAAGTACCTCATTGGCTACTTTCAGAAAAAAAATGCCCCATGCTGGTTCACGGTGAGGTGCTGCTGGGTATTTATTGTCACTAGTCTTTCTGTAAAGTGATGTGGTTTGACTGGGGAAAAAAACCTCTCAAGTTCTAGTAGTGTTCACATTTGAGACTTTATAACTGGAAATACGGGAAGATACTAAAATTTAGAGTGGAGTTGCTGAATTAAGGTGCGCCCAATCCAGGCCATGGTCTTCACAATTACTTGCTATGCATCAGAGAGCTAGACAATGACTAAGGATGACAAAAGAAGAATAGATGCCTTTGAGTTGTGGTGCTGGAGAAGAGTCTTGAACATACCATGGACCACTAAGAAAACAATTAGTTCTGTCTTGGAGAGGGTGAAACCAAGTTTCTTCTTGAAAGCTAGAATTTTGAAACTCCATCTCACGTACTTTGGACACAGGGCCAGGAAGGATCAGTCCTTGGAGAAGGACATGATGCTTGGAAGGGTGGAGGGACAGAACAGAAGACTCCAGATGAGATGGATTGACACAGTAACTAGGGCAATGGGGCTAGGTATGTCAGAGTCAGTGAAACTGGCTCAGGACAGTGTAGGCTTCAGAGCTGTTGTACACAGGGTTGCTATGAGTCACAAGTGGCTTGAAGACACATAATAATAGCATTCATATTTGTATGTATCTTGTTGGTGGTGGTGCATGCCTTCTAGCCAGAATCAACTCAAAGCTGACCCTCCAGCGGGTTTTCAGAGACAATCGCACAGGAGAAGATTGCCCGTCTTTCTCCCACAGAGCAGCACGTGGATTCGTATTGCAAGCCTTTGGGATTGCAGCACATCTTCCTAGTGCAGGGCCACCAGAGATCATTTATATGTACTTATGTGCATATTTACAATGTATGCATTATGTGGCAGACTTAGAGTCCGTAGAGGACAGGTTTGAACAGAGCTCTATGCAGAGTAAAGGCTCAGGGTGGCACAGACTGTTAATGTACTTGGTTGCTAACCAAAGGGTGGGAAGTTTGAATCCACCCAGAATCACCTCACATCATTACCATCTGTCATACCCTTGAGCTCCATGTTACAGTCGCTGTGTCAATTCATCTTGTTGAGGGTCTTTCTTTTGCTGACCTTAGACATTTTCTTTTTTTTCCAAAATTTTTTTTTATTATTATTTTTTGTGTGCGTGAGTGTACCGTCAAATCAGATCTGACTGGTACAGGAGGAGATTGTCCCTCCTTCCCCGGCAGGGCATCTGTTGGATTCGAACCGTGTGTCTCTGGGATTATAGTTGCAGCTTCTTGCCACTATGCCACCAGAGCTCCCCAACCTTAGACACTTTCAAGAATGATGTCCTTTTCCAAGGAGCAGCCCCTCCCATCCATATACCCAAATTATGAAAGGCAAAGTCTTACCAATCTCAACTCCAAGGAGCACCTTGGTTGCACTTGGTTGTTCTTTTAGCAGTCCATGAAATATTCCATACTCTTGTACAACACAACAATTCAAAAGCATTTATTCTTCTGTCAGCTTTAGTCACTACCCAACTTTCAGCTGCACAGCAAGTAATTGAAAAGACTATGACTAAAATCAGATGCACCTTAGTCTTTAAACTATTATCATTGCTCTGTAGAACTTTGAAGAGGGTGCTGACGCAGATTTTTCCAATGCAACACATTTTCTGATCTCTAGACTGCTAGTGCCAAAGGTGTTAATTGTGGATCCAAGCAAGAAAAAAAAAAACACAACAAACAATGACAATTTCAGTCTTTCCTCCATCTATCATGAGAATGAGTATTGTACCAAAAGGTGAGGATCTGGGTTTTCCTGATGTTGAGAGATGATGCATATTGAAGACAGTAATCTTTCATCTTCTGCAGTAAGCTCCAAGTAACCTTCACTTTAAACTAGCAAGGTTGTTTCACCTGCATAATGCAGGTTGATGAATCATCTTCCAGTCCTGATGCCACATATCCCTTCATAAAGTTCAGCTTTTGGAATGATTTGCTCAACAGATTGAACAAATATGAAGAATGGATACAGTCCCAACACACACCTTTCTTGATTTGAAACCATGCAGGGTTCCCTTGTTCTGTTAAGACAACACACTCCTGGTCTAGGCATAGGTTTCACATGAGCACAAATAAGTGTTCTGGGGTTCCCATTCTTCTCAGTGTTGGCCATAATTTATTATGATCCACAAAGACGTGGGTAGGGCCTAAGAGAAGAGGCAGGGCCATGAAGCTAATTTGTCTTGAACCAGACAATAGGCCCACCTCTAAGTTCGATGATGTTTTTCTTATTTTCCCAGAAGTCTAAGACTGAGAGAAATGGAGAATTGTGGCCCAGATGGCACAGTTTATAAGAAGAAGGAAAGAACTAGAATCAGGTCTTCTGATAGGAAAGTTGATGCTCCGGAAATCAAGCCAGAGGACACTTGGAGCTTTAGAGAAGTGAGCACAAGATCTCCACAAGTGAGAAGTGGGAAGAATGTGAGCGGTTCGATCTTAATTGGTTCTGTAATTTCAACAACAAAATGCATTTGCAGAGACAGTGATGGAGGCATCCATAAAAGATCCGGAGTGGGGAGGGGGGGAAATCCCAAGGCCAAAGTAGAAACAAAAACCGGCATGACACAACTTTCCCAGATAATAAAAGAAGTAACAATTCCCAATCATTTTACAAAATCAGCAATACCCTGATACCAAATTCAGACAAAGACGTTACAAGGGTACACGCACGTGCACACACACAGAGCACACAGCACACTCACAATACACGGAGGCACACACGCAGCACACAGAGTCAGGGGAAGAGAGAGGAAGAGAAACGGAGAGAGTAATCTTACGATTCAAGCAAACATGTTGTTGATGATGATGATTATTGTCGTTGAGTCAAACAGGACTCACAGCGACCCTATGAACAAAAGACCTGAAGCCTTTCTATAACCCTTTCCTTAACTATCGTCGTTTCTCAAAGTTCATAGAGTGTCCAGAGGCATGTTGTTTAGAAGTGGATGTCATTCCTGCTTCCAAGCAAACACAGCTTTCCATTTTTTCCCTGTAAATGTTCAAGTACAGTTCAGAAAGTCTTTGACTTGTAATCGTATGTGATTTTCTGACAAAAATAAATTCAATTTACCAACAGAGAAGCCAAGGGGAACAGTCACAATGATACTACTGATAAAACCTGTTAGTCCTCAATTTATGTGAATATGTGAATAATATCAACCTCTTGAACCCTCGAACCAAGGGTTAATATCACTGAAATACTGGCTGCCTTGCTAGTGAGCCATAAAAGACACTCCGGTAACAAGGTCTTCAGGTGAAGAGGTTCAATCTGTGGAAGGATGAGGCTGTGTCTGTGTTTCTCTTCACAAAGCTTGAGCAATCACCCTAAAACCACAACAAAGGCCACCTGTTGCCCTTGAGCTTGACTTACAGCAAAATTGTAAAACAGAGGAGAGCTGCCACGCAGGGTTCCAAGCCTGTAAATCTTTACTGAGGCAGATTGCCACATTCCTTTCTTGCAGAGCAAGTAGTGGTTTCAAAGCACCCACTTTTCATCTACTAGCTGAAAACTTACCATGGAGTCACCAGGGTTTCTGTAATCACAGCAGTACCTGTTGTTACTGTTTGTTGCCTTTAAGTTGGCTGTGACTCATACCAGTCCTATGAGTCGCCTACAACTCCACGGCATTTAACAACAATAACACCAACAGAGAGAAATCAGATAGCCTAGTGGACAGAAAGTGATGCTACCAAGCCAAAGGTGGGTGACTTTTAATCCGTGGCCCTCGGGCCTGTTTTTCATTGGGTTTGGTCAAACATTCTTCTAGGTCGTATAGCCCTGGTGTGTCCACTTGCTGTACAGTGGTAACTTGTGGTTGCTATAAAGCTAAATCCTGGGACACTGATGTATCAAATGTGATAATAGTTACCCATGGTGGACAGTGTTTGGTGGTGCTTCCCAGGTGAAACAAATTTGAAAGCAAAAGCGGCATCCACTTCCATAATAGCTTGCCTCTGGAAACCCTATGAACCTGAAGAAAGGATGAAAGGCACCCAAGGCTGAGGACTTTCATTCATAGGGTTGCTATGAGTCGCCTACTAATCAACAACACTTAACAACAACAACAACAACAACGTCTTACCTTGCACCATCCTCCTCATCTCTGATACGCTCTAGCCTGTTGGTAAAGTCACTGTGTCAATCCATTTCCTTGAGGGTCTTTCTCTTTTTTTATGACCCCTCCACATTCCACATTGAGATGTCTTTTCCCAAGCACAGACCCCTTCAGACAACATGCTCAATGAATAGTATTTGGCTAATTTTGGAGTATATATGTTTTTTCATGAGAATTTTATTCTAATTACAAGGGTTTAGGAAGGAATTAGAGTAGAAATCAATTCTAATTATTCGTTTTGTGAAAGATAGCATAAACCTGGAAATGTAAAAACAAAACAGAAAATCTCTAACACTTCAGAATATGAACATTTGTGACACTATGGCATAGTAGTTAAAAATAGTAAATAAGAAATTCTTTCTGCAATGTGTCGCCTTTTTAATGAATAGAAAGGAATTATCAACAGTCAGCATTTTTACTACATTCAGAGGCGTCACTGCTAAATTTTAAGTCCCTTTACGTTTTCTGTGGTACAGGTATCCCCCACTTTTCAAATGATTGCTTTACAGTTTGCAAATGACCTCTGTTATTAGCTTCACCACTCCATCCCTGCTAACGAAATAGAGGAGGAAGGTGAACCAGTGTTCAATGTTGGTTTTACAGTGAGCTGTTAAAGAGGCCGCATATATTCCTTCCCTGGGAACTACACTCAGCATCTCAGCCTCATCATAACTTGGCACTGTGTCTGTGAATACTATGGTAGTGGTTTTGAGGTTTTGTGCATGCAACCCAATGCAAAGGTGCTTAGTTCTAATTCACAAGCGCTAACACAGAAGAAATATAGACACTCTTCTCCCATGTGACTTACTCCCTCTGGAAACACACTCGAGGGTCAGCTATGGGTCAGTTTCCACTTCACATAGTTGATTGTTGAATGTTTTCCTCTCTTCTGCTGTTCCTCCACTTTCCCAAGCATGATATCCTTTTCCAGGGACTGCCTCCCTGAATATGTGAGGTGAAGTCTCTAAGGAACCCTCAAGTTGCATTTTTGAAACCAGTTGCCATTGAGTTGATTAAGCCTCATGACAACCCCGTGTGCATCCTAGCAGAACTGTGCTTCATAGGATGTTTCAATGGTTGATATTTCAGAAGTAAATCATCAGAATTTTCTCCAAGATACTTCTGGATAGACTTGAACCTCTAACCTTCGTTTTATAGGGACTGCCTGTATTTATAGGGTACAACAAATACACAACGGCCTCATTTTCCCAAATGGAATTTTTACATTATCATTTGAATGAAAGTGAAGAAAATCTATTTTCCATTTGATCATTCACTCTTATTTTCCTTTATAACATTTACACAAACATCAACAATACTCCATTCTTCTTTATTCATACGATTCTCTTATCCATTAATATTTCTATCCTATCACTTCTGGCCCTTGTCCTTGCTATTTTAACCTTATATGGTTGGTTATTCTAAGAAATGAGTGTGTGCCTTTCTGTTATTTTTTGATGTCTAATGTGTGACTCGCACGCAAGTGTCAAGGAGTTGCATTCATAGGGTCACTATGAGTCACCTACGACTCAATGGCACTTAACAACACAGAGAGAGACCAGTTGGCCTAGTGGACCGAAAGTGATGCTACCAAGCCAAAGGTGGGTGACTCTAATCCACTGCCCTAAGGCCTGTTTTTCACCATTTTTGTTCAAAGTCTTCTAGGTCGTATAGCCCTGGTGTGTCCACTTGCCGTACTTGTGGTCACTGTGAAGCTGAACACTGTGACACTGACTTGTCAAATGCAATAACAGTTACCCATGGTGGACAGTGTTTGGTGGTACTCCCTGGTTAAAACAAGCTTGGAAGCAGGAGTGGCATCCACTTCCGTAAACACCTTGCCTCCCGAAACCCTATGAACCTGGAGAAAGGAGGAAAGTCACACAAGTGTCGAGGACTTTCGTTCATAGGGTTGCTATGAGTCACGTATGACTAGAAGGCACTTAACAACAACAACAACAACATTGTGTGACTGAAAGTTAAGTCATAATTGTGAGTTTTGTTTCAGGTTCAAAGGGTAATTAAGCATCAGAGAGTATGGGGTTCAAATCCACTAGCTGCTGAATGGAAGAAATATGGAAAATCTCCTCCCCTGTGATTTACTGTCTCTGGAAATCCTCTGGAAGTTCATCTAATGGTTGGTCCCGATTTGACGGTACACAAAACCAACAACAACAGGAGTCATAGTCTCAGGGTTCCACCAATCTCTATCAGGCCAGTAAGCCTGGTCATTTTTCTGTTTATGATTTTTGCCCCATGGTTCCCTCGCTCTATCCAAGACCTTCTATTATGATCCCTTTTACAATGGTCCACAGTAGTAACCAGACACCACAGTCTCGTCTTAGAATTGTTCTGTTACTCAGAAAATAAAAGTCAGGTCCTTTTTCAGACCCTCCCTCGAGTCCTGTGCAATCACTAATGCACTTTCTGTCTCTATGGAGTTCCTGTTCTGAACATTTCATGCAAATTGAAACCTACATCCCATCTTTTAAGACTGGCTTCTTCCACTTAGCAGAAAGCATCCAAAAGTCTTTCACGTTACAGCATGCATCGGTGCTTCTTGTCTTTTTCACAGCCAAACAGTGCTTCATTGCATGGATAAACCTCATTCTGCTTAACAATTTATTCCCTGGTGCTCTTTTGCAATTAAACGATTTGGGAGCTAAGCAATGTAGTCCCTATCTATAGCTCTTAAATTAATTGGGAACAGCTCCAAAACTAGACTTTCAGGACATTGCAACCATTAAAATTGTCTTTATATGAGAAGGAAATAATGGTGTGCGAGCTGTCTGGACTTACCTTTGCCGGAATGTTATGATGCCATGTGGCTTCTGCAGTCTCCCTCTCATCTTCCGGTCATTAACTGTCGGCATCTCCCATGGCCGTGGCAGTTCAGACATTGCTAATTATGTTGACAAAATCCTAATATAATCTCTAAATCTTGGGTTTAGACATCTTTATTTCCAAATTCCGTGGTGTCTTCTGGGAATCACTTTAAAGTCAATTATAGCAACTGGGTATCTAAATGCTTTGGTACACGTATTTTCTTTCTGTGTAAGGAGTTCATTTTCTCTTGTAAAAGATGACAGGTGTTCTAGAAATACCCTGAGTTTTCCCACATATTCTGAAGAATATTAAATCAATACTGCTCTTCTTCATTTCTTAATCTACTCTTCTAATAGGTCTAAAATTTAATACAATTGACCATTTGGATATAGAGAGATTTGAAATCATCCCTTGAAGATTTTACAATGTTCAAATGGCTAAAGACTTAGCTTTATTTGCACTTAACACTGGCATATCCTGATAAGACCTCACCATTCTTTTTAATTTTTTTTTCCATTCTGACATCTTGTCTGCATTACAAACTTTTATTGTATAGCAAGATGCCCATTTTCTTGAGCCAGAACATCTCCTCTCATTCTTCACCCTAGAGGCTTCTCTCAACTTTGACTCTTTGGACTATGACCCTGATTTTGCTGGGTCAAAACAGAAAACTATGGTTTTTTAAAAAAAAGCATTATAAACCAATTCTCAGTTAAAAACCCCAGTAATAGTTATCCTAAAGGCTTTGGTGCTTATATCAATTAACTAAAGTCTATACATTTTTAGGAACTGATGGTTGAATTTAAGAGCTCCAAAACTGTTCCCTGGTACCAACCCAGTGTCAGTTTCAATTGAAGGTCAACACATCAAGCTTTCTTTGGGAGAGTGATGAGTGTTAAGATTTCTCAAGTGTCAGATGAGAAAGGGTGTTCCTCAGAAGCAATATTTAAGGTAGTTTATGCTTCAGTTTATCTATTTTTTTTTTAAAAGAAAGGTATTAAGCAGAAAACTGTCCTTCTGAAGCAAGGTCACGGGCAGCCCCATCATTCATCAAAAAGCTGGCTGGGGCTCTGCCCTAGCTGCGTAATGTGATGTAGGTGACACGTCTAAAAGTCTGCTCAGTTGCCTTAACTGAAAAACGAGGAGGAAAATGTCTGTATCTGTCATTTTTGCCTGAACTGATGAGAAGAAAGATCGATGGGGACAGTTTTAAGATGGAGAGAGACAGGGATCTCAGACACGGGATTTTACTCAAGTCAAACAAGACTGGGACAGATGGCATTCCTTAGACTCTCCCTGCGTCTCAATGAAGAGCTCAGGCCCTCCAAGGGAAAGCTGCAGGGCAGTGCAGGTGGTGTGGACTTTTCTTAGGAGGGCAATAGCATTGACTGCAAATCTAATAGCAATCAAAAGTCAAGGCCCGTGGGACGAATTCCCTTCCTTCAACATTACCAATCTACAGCGGGAGCACTTCGGATGCTTGATCGCTGATGAATAATCAAGGTTAGTACAGCACTGTGTAACTTTCCAAAGCTTTTTTTGACTTCGGGGGGTAGGGGTAGGGGAGAAAGTCGAGACATGTGGTAAGCAAGCCTGGAAATGGCAAAGGCTCTAAAATAGATTCTAAAAAATAATGGGCGACTGACTGACTGAGCAGCTGCGCTCATATTATAATACTTAAAGAACAGTGAGCCCGGCTGTCATCTTGCAGTTCTGCAGGGCTCCACAGAAGTCTCACTCTGCCTCCTTACAATGGAAATGCACACACCCTTCTCCTCTCTTCCCATCACCTCACTCCTACCTCCAGGAGCAAAATAATAGGGCTGTGAGTGAGACGATCAGCCTGCATTAATTCACGAATAGCTTTGGGCAACTTATTTAATGTTCCATCAGTTTCCTAATCTGCTTTGTTAATAGCACTGCTGTTACTGTGTGCTTTCTTCTGTTCATTCTGACTCATAGACATCCTCTGATGTTTGGATAGGAGTGCACTACAGGGTTTCCAAAACTGGCTAGCCTCTCCTCAAAAGATGCTTAATGTAGGTAAGAGGAAGCTTTACCATCCTTGCCTCCAAGAAGCACCCAAGTTGCACTTTCTCATTGTTTTTTTCACAGAGAAGTTATCAGACAAGAAGAATGAATTTTTTGGAATTGACTCCTTTTCCCATAACCCATGTTTGATACTAGTTAGGTGGATGCTAAGTCTTGGCTGAGTCTTTGAAAGCAATAAAATATCTGGCATTATTAAGAGTGAAGAGAAGGCGGAAGAGCTTGGATGACTTATTTGTCCAATGGATACTGCTGAGGTTTGGTGTTGAAGAAGAGTATTGAGGGTACCATGGACTGCTAAGAAAACAAACAGATTCATCCTGGAGAGGGTTAAACCGGGCTTCTCCTTGGAGGCAAGGATTCTGAGGCTTCGTCTGACATACTTTGGTCATGTTGTAAGGAGGGACCGGTCCTTGGAGAAGGATATCATGCTTGGGAGGGTGGAGGGCAGGCACAGGAGGGGAAGGCCCTCTAAGAGATGGATTGATTCGGTGACTGGGGTAATCGGATGAGTGTGTCGGAGACAATGAGATTGACACAGGACAGAACAGAGTTTAGGGTTGTACATAGGGTTGCCATGAGTCACAAGTGATTTGACGGCACACAACAACAACAACAACAACTGCTCACCGTATAGTCTCTCTAGTTAAACTCATTGCCATGGAGTCAGACCGACTCATAGCTACCCAATGTGTCAGAGCGTAGACCTGCTCCACAGTGTGTCCTTGATTGTAGTCTGGACAGAAGGGTGCTCTGGTGGCCTAATGGGTAAGGAATTGTGTTGCAAACCCAAAAGTAGGTGGTTCAAATCCACCAACTGCTCTGGAGGAGAAATATTCATTATTTTTCATGTGATTTATTGCCTCTGAAAGCCCACTGGAAGGTGACCTATAAGTCAGTTTTGACTCTAAAGAAATGGATTAGATCGAGTTGATCTGTGCATATGCAGATGTCACACCTTTCCTCTGTGATGCTGCTGGGTGGCTTTGAACTGTCACCGTTTAGGTCCAGTGCAGACCAGGTGAACCACTCCAACTGTTTGCTCTTAAAATTGGTGTAAAGGCTTTTAAAAATTAAATTCTGCTTCTCCATTACCTAATATTTAAATTTCAGAGATGAGAATCTGAGAGAGAAGTGGCCCCAAGACATAATAAAAATTATATTTGAGGATTCAGCAAATGTCACACTTAAAGGAAAATGGTTTGCATGTCCTGATTAAATATTGATAAGCTCAGCATGCACAACCAGCACAATAGACAGAGATTGAAAGCAGTGGAGATGTGGTGAAGACCCCCAGCTAACACAAGGAAGCCTCCTGTAGAAGAGAGTCACTCACTGATCTCTCAGGCAAGCAGCACAAACAGCAGACTTGGTAGTAATCAAGCCCTGTGAAACGCAACTCACAACAATCAAACTCACATGCCATTGATTGGTCTTAGAAAGCCACTTTTGTAAGTTACAAGGAGACATCTTGACTGTTGGGATTCTGACTATCCCCAGCAGCCAATCACTGTGTTCCTTTCCCAGTGGGGAGACCTGCTTGAGAGACCATCTGCACCGCAGGCATTTGTTAGAGAATTAAATCATAAATTGACTACAAGCCAGAGTCTGCTAAAGGATTGTTTAAGACAGATGATATTAGAGAGGCAATCTAATGGACAACATAAGCAATCTACTCCTCAACATTTTCCAAGCTGTTAAATCATCAGAAAGCAAAGTGCTTAAACGATATTAACTCAGAATCCCTCATAATGGAAGATGTTGTTGCTGGGTCCGGATTCTCTTATTTACAACCCAGGCATCTTGTGATCAAATTGTCTTTGAGTCTGGTTATAGGGAAGAAAGCATAGAAACAAGGAGACAGCATTTTATCTACACTGGAAAATTATAAGTCTATATTTTTGTTCGGTGAGAAATTTTACTCAATGTTACCAAAGACCCACTGTATGTTAGGTGGAGTTCCTGACTGGTGAAAATAATTAACACAATCAAAATAATAACTAAAATTTGTTGCAACAATGAATGAATGGAAATCCAAAGTCTCTGTAAATTGTCATTGAAATTAGTAATAAAAAAAATTGAGGGAAAAAAAGTTTATGGTTTAGTCCACCCAGAGATACCTCGGAATAAAGACCTGGTGATGTACTTCTGAGATGTCAATCACTGAAGACCCTATAAGCCCAGATGTACTCTTACACACTTAGGGTTCACAGGAATTGCTGCCAACTGGATGGTAATCTGTTGATTGTGTGTCTGGTACTCTGAAAGAAGCTAAAATTATAAATTTGTAAATACCCCTTCACAGTCTATGTGGAAGACACACACTAAAACAACAGATTGACCAATGGCAGAGGCATTTACAAAGAAAAGCAGCGTGATTAATTCAGCTGTAATGTAAGAAAAGCTAGTTTAGGACCAGGACTTTACAGACAAATTCACAAATCAATGGAGATTTGTTGGATGCACAGAAAGACATGGTGAATCAAAATGAGAATAAAACAAAACAAAGAGACACCATGTTGCTGGAGGAAGAACTTCCATAATTGATTTTGAGGTCTGTATCTAGCACATATCTCACCAGGGAGATCTGGTGGCCTGATGGTAGGAAGCTGTACTGCTATCTCAAATGCACATGGTTCTAATCCACCAGCAACACCATGGGAAAAGGATGGGCAATCTCCTCTCATGCGTGTAACTGCTTCTGAAAATCCACTGTAGGGTGTTGATATCATTCATTCTCAATAGTTACACAAGATTGATGAGGACTGGATGGGATTACAATGACATCAGAGTGAGGGGTAATCTCTCCTAGAGAGAAAAGTTAGAAAGATGAAAAATGTATCTACTACCCTCCACAAGTCCAGAATTCATAGGTCTGACTTGGAATAGATGCAGTTCACAAAAACAATGGGTGTTTGTTTAAAAGAGCATCATTATATCCTTTGAAGCTTGTAGAAAAGTGATGCATTTGACAATCTGAAATCCACCACCATTGAGTAAATTTCAATTCATAAAGACCCTATAGCATAGTGTAGAATTGCCTCTTAGGGATTCAGAGATGTCAATATTTAAAGAAACAGATTGTCATTTCTTTCTTCCTTAGAGCAACTGGTGGGTTTGAACTGTAAATCTTGCATCTGTCAATTCGATGCCCAAATAGTTCACTAAAAAGGTTACTGTAAATTCTAAATGTCACTTGAAGAGTTAACATTTATCGTGTATTTAAAACTACATCTAGAACAAAGGCCAATTGCTATCTAGTCAAGTATGACTCCTCACAGCATCATGTATATCAGTGTACATATGCTTTGTAGGGTTTTGATGAGGCCTCTGTAGCACATCTGAACCTCAAACCTTTAGGTTAGAAATTAAAGGCAGTTTGCTTTTTTTTTCCCCCTCTTATCCAGGGACTTCTACCTGTCCCCTTCCCAAAGAAAGGAAAATGTTACTAGGGTCTTCTAGTCTTCGAAAACATTTTCATAAACATCACTGTGTTATTATGTTCCATCTCCATAAATTCCTATACATTAAGTACCATTGTCCTCATTTAACAGATGTGAAAAATGAAGTTCAAAACATAAGTGACTTGTCCAAGTTCAGAGTCAGAGATCAAACCTAGGCCTGATTCCCAAGACTCAGACATTTCATCTCTATACAAATTGAATGAGTTTAGGTTAAGTCTGCCACAATGAAGAGAGATGGTTTGTTTTTTTTTAAGTAGACCTTCATATCAGATAGAATCAGCTCAACCATGGTTGACACAATAAAATCAGAGTAAGTTGGTATTATGGAAACAATAATCAGAATGGGAGAAATAATAGGTCAATAACTAGGAATGGGAGACTCTGAAGAGGTTGACCCCTTTCAGGAACCTGATTTGGGAGAGTTCCAGGAATGTAAAGAGGTCTTGTGAAAATGTTAGATGCCAACTAATAAGTTAGCACAGTAAATCCATGATTCTTAGCATATTGGCTAATATATCCCAACTTTTCTGTTAGTAACTGAATGTATAACCATTGCACCACCGGGGCTCCTTGCTCTAAAACAATTGAACTATGTATGGTCTTTGGTAAAAATCCCTGGAATTTGGATTTCAACAAGCCACAGCTAATACTGATGCCCACCAATAGTGGATTCACCTACCAGCAAACTTCCAATTTTTATGTTGCCTCCCTTTTCTTGTCCTCCTTCCCATTCTTACTATGACTGATTTTCTACCTTCAGGTCAAAGGTTTAGAATGCTTAATAAAACAGTGAGATGTTTTACATGAATGTATTTTCTGGGCAGAAGATAACTGCCTTGTCAGTCACTAGAATTTATAGTTTCTTGGTTCAAAATAAGCAGCACTAATTCCCCTCAATAGGTATATGCTTTAATTTCCGAATTTCAAAGTTTAATTGGGAAGGTTTATTTATTCTCATAATTTTTAAGTTTTTAGACTCAGAGTTGATGTATCTATAACAACTTTGATCTCCCTTTAACTTTAAAAAGCTATGATTATCTCAATAGCTTTCTCAGCTTTGCATTTTCCTTATCCTCTAAAGATTCCTGATGGTTGTTTATCTTTCCTCTAATAAATAAAAGCTATTTGATTTCAGATGCTTAATGGTTACATTTCGAACAAACATTTGTTTCCTTGTTCAGAGCACTTTCTCAGACAATCATTCTTTGTTTACATTATGGTTTTGTGTATTCAGTTTAGAAAAAAAAAAAAAGCAAAAAAACAAACAAGCCACCAGGCATTGCTATCTTAATGTGAAGGAGTTTATAAGGTGCTAATCTTATTGTCTCTGACACACGGAATCATTCCAGCTTATTGAAGGTTTTCCTCTTTTGCACTGTTCCTCCACCCTTCCAAATATGATGCCCCTCTCCAAGGACTGGTCCCTCCTTGCAGCATGTGCAAATTATGTCAGACGAAACTTCAGAATCCTTGCCTCCAAGGAACAACTAGCCTGGTCTCACCCTCTCTAGGATGAACCTGTTTGTTCTCCTAGCAGCCCACAGTATATATTCAATACTCTTCTCCAGCACCACAGCTCCAAGGTATCAATTTTCTTTATATCATCCCTAGTCATTGTCCAGCTTTCTGATGCATAGCAAGTAATTACAAAGACAATGGTCTGGATCAGGTGCACCTTAGTCTCCAGACTGACATTGCTGCTCTTCAGTACTTTGGAGAAGTCTCTGACAGAAGACTTTCCCAGTGCAATTCATCTCTTAATTTCCTGGCTGCTGGTATCAAGGGTGTTGATTGTGGAGCCAAGAAAACTAAAGAGGTTAACAATCTCAATATCTTCAACATCCATCATGATTCTGCCAGTTGGCCCAGTGCTGAGAATTCATGTTTTCTTGATGTTGAGTTTTAATACGTATTGAAGGCTATAGTCCTTGACCTTCTGCAGCAAGCACTTTAGGTTTTCTTCAGTATCAACAAGCAGGATTTTGTTATCATCTGAATAACACAGATTGTTGTTGAGTCTTCCTCCAAGCTTGATGCCACAATTCTCCTCATAGAGCCCAGCCTCCCAGATAATCTGTTCTGTACATAGATTAAAAAGATATGGAGATAGGATACATCCCTGGCGTATACTCTTACTAAATTTGAGCCATGTAGTGTTTCCTTGGTCTGTTCAGACACTGCCCTGGATGTGTTCACTAAGTTGTGCCAAGAAATCTAGAGGACAACTACCTGGCCAACTGATTGGAAGCAAACTATACTTGTTTCCATCCCAAAGAAAAGCCAACCAATAGAATGTGGAAATTATCGAACAATATCATTGATATCACATGCAAGCAAGATTCTGCTGAAGATTATCCAAAAATGACTGGGACAGCACATTAACAGAGAACTTCCAAGAGTCCAGGCTGGGTTTAGAAGAGGCCGTGGTGTTAGGGATATTATAGCTAATGTTAGATGGATCTTGGCTGAAAGCAGAGAGTACCAAAAGTATGTCTATCTGTGTTTCATGGGCTATGCAAAAGCATTTGACTGTGTGAATCACAACAAACTGGCTGACTCTGAGAAGAATGGGAATCCCAGAACACTTAATTGTGCTTATGCAAAGCATATACTTGGACCAAAAAATTAACCAAAGAAAAACCCCAAGTCAGAAACTGACTTGAGGATAGTTAACAGCAACAAAAACAGCAGAGGCTCTGAATGCTGTGAGGATCAGAAAAATGTCACATTGAGTTAGTTGGTCAGGAAAGGAAGGGAGCCTTGTAGGAAGGAAGATAGCTTCTCTCTATCCCATGGTTCTTTCAAGCTCCTCTGCTTGAGTCCCTCTAGAAAAATGAGAAGACAGAATATATTCACAGGAAAAGAATGTGGAGCAGATGTTTTGTTTTTGTAATTTGCACAACTGTTTTCTAACAGGAAAAGTTCAAGAGCCTTTATTCAATATTCCAAAGGCTCCATATCAAAAGAAATGTGGCTTGGAGGTTGGGAGAACAAAGATTTAGAAAGTGTGATTTATCCATCCATCTAGCACAAGTCAGAACACTTGACTGTGTGTTCCTTTAATATCCACCATCAGTGGGGAGCCACGTGAGTGTTGAGAAAGGATAACTGGCTTCTGATCATCTGTAGAAAAGAAAGCAAATCTTCGGGATGAGAAGGGAAACTGAAATTTAATTGTGAGGCATTTTCTTAACGTTCATTTTCCTTGCCCTTGTTTCAGTGTGCAAGTTCTATATCAGAGAGAGGATTTATGAGTGTATGAGTTTAATTAGCAGTCGGGGGGTAAATGGTCTGTGAAAAGTTGAGCGCATGTCCTTACTTCACAAGGCTGCAAGGAAAACACGTTGTGAAATATGTCACACAAGCAAATCAGTGCTGCAAATTATATATTCAGTTATTTTACATTTTTGAGAAAATTGATGATAAATGGTTAGATATGGCTGAATCTTGAAGCTAAACAAGCTTAATCTTAGTGGTCACTTTTCAGCACAGTTTCTTCCCAAATTGATGGGAGGTCCACAGTGCCATGTAGTCACATGGCTTTGTAAAATCTACCAAGATATACTAGGTACAATCCTGAATAGCAAAGAATCTATATAAAAAAATTCTGACCCAAAGAAGAAAAATGCAGAACATAATTTTACATTTTCATGGAATCAAGACATCCTGGTCACATGGAGGCTAGATGAACCTTAGAATTATTGCCCAGAGATAATCTTTAAATCTAAACCAAAAAAACTAAAGTTTTCTTGAAATACTAGTTAAGTGTTCAGCCCTGTACATTTAAGAATCAACTTGACAACAACAACTTGAAAGATTAGCTGGGAACTTTAGGAGGCAATGATCTTATGTTTATAAAGGAAGAACAATTCAGGAAAGGAGGATTGAGAATGGCTGTACAATTTAAAAACATGTAAACATGGTCACTGAATTACACCTGTAGAAATTGTTAAAGTGGTGTATGCTGTGCTATGTATGTACTTTCAACAACAAAACCAGTTTTCAAAAGATCACTGTTTCTTCTCAATCCCACCAGTTTTCCTCACTTCATCCCCTTTGTGCCAAATGATACTGATGTGGCATTAACATTTTTAAAATATAGGGTCACTTAGTTAAATTTTAGTGTTTTCATTTACAAAATCTCTAGTAGCACGTTGTTGTTAGGTGTTGTTATTAAGTGTCATTAAGGTGAATACTATTCATACTGACCCTATGAACAATAGATCTGGACCCTGGCCTCTCCTGTTTCATCATCACAATCTCAACACCCTCAAACCCATTACTGCAGTCATTGTCTCAACCCACCTGGCTGAGGGTCTTTCTCTCCTTTGCTGTCCCTCCACCTTCCCAAGCTTGATGTCCCTCTCCAAGGAATAACCTCTCCTAGCAACATGCCCAAAGCATGTAAGACGAAGTTTCATTATCTTTGCCTAGTGACATAGGCTGTGGCTTATGCTCTGCTAAACCAAAGTCTACAAGTTTCTTACAGTTCAAATCCGCCAACTGCAAGGGGAAAAGATGGGCAGTCTACTTCTATAAAGATTTACATCCTCCAATAACCACTGGAGGGTTGCCATGAATCAGAATCAACTTGATGGCAGTTTTAATTTCATAGAATTATACTTATGTGATTAAGATTTACTTCTATATATAGTCAAGTTACTGACAAATGTCCTCATGCAGAAATTGTTTCCAGAAGTACTATTCCTGTTAACTGTGAATACTCATTATGACATGATGTAAATGTAGGTCTTATCACAATAATAAAGTCCCACAGATACCACCAATGGTAGTGGTTGAAGAAAAAGATGGAGGCCAATTTCTAGAAAATTCTTACAACACAAGCATAAAATTATGAAGAGAGGATATCTTTCCTAATAAAAAACAAAAAAGTTTTCTGGTCCAGTTCTTTCATGATTGTGGTAGATAATGCAACATATATACTTGAAAATATAGTAGATATTTTTAATAGATTTCATGTAAAATAAAACCCATTTCTGGTATTGATAAGGGACAAACCTGCACAGCATCTATATAACACAAGGAGAATCCATGGGTGAGAAGGCAAACCATTTGTAAGCATGTCCAATAATAGTCCTCTTAGAAATTGATTTTGGTTCATTTATGCCAAAAGAAAGATAAATTTGTATTCATGAAACATTTAAAAATCATTATCCAATAAAGATGTGATTGATCAAAGAGTACACAGCCAAGAGTCATAAAAAAGAAAAATGTTATTGAAATATATCCTGAAGCAGTTAATAAATTAAACCATTAAGTGATTCGCTTAGATTTTATAACTTTGTATTTGTCAATGTATTACAAACTTGTGATTTGTTTGTTCATTCCAAATTTTACATAAATGTTTACATTTTTGCTTCTTCTGGGCTTAATATTCCATGTCCATGCTTACAGATAGATTCTAAGTTGAATAAGCTTCAAATTCCTAGAAACTTATACCGGCTCCTTTAGGCAACTTTTTCTGGGAGTGAAATCTCTGAAAATGGAAAAGATATTATTTGCAGGATAGAGTGAACCTCTTTTCTATGGTACATGACAACTGGAATTTGTTTTAGGGGTGTAACAATGAACAACTTTAGAAAAATGCTATTAGTGTAATTTTTCTCATTAGTTGATCAAAGGAGAAAATCATATGACAAATTTAATTGATCCAAAATAGAGTGCATACGATCTAATATTCCTAAGAAATGAAATTCATAGCAAACTGAGTATACCCTTAACTTGAAAAGGAGGCTTAAACAAAAAGCTATAATAATTATTACACTTATATGGAAATATTATAACCAACCACCCTTTTTTTAATTATCTCACTTTATTTTCCTCCCAAATTCCATTGGAACTCTTGGAATCCTTTTTTTTAAAAATTTCTTTTTTTAACTTTTAATGAAAGTTTATAGAGACTTTGGATTTCCATTCATTCATTGTTGCACACTTTCCTCCCTGCCTAACCCCCCTTCCAATTGGCTTTTCTTTCTGAAAAGTAAAAAAACTTCTTTCATTCTTAAACTATGCCCTCCCCCACCTCCAGTCCACTCCACTATGCTGCTTTCATTCTGGGCTTTTGTCAAGACAATATCTAATCATGTATTCCTCCTAAACAGTTCTCTCCCTCATCTGTTTCAGTTCAGTATACATTATTTATCTCCTCTTAGTTTTCCCCCAATTCCATGTCAGTCCCACTTTACAATAGTGGCACTATGGAGTATTTGTCCTTTTGTGACTGAGATATTTCATTCAGCATAATGTCCTCCAGGGTCACCCATTTTGTATAACAATTCATGAGTTGCTTGTATTTCAATGCAGCATAGTATTCCATTGTTTGAATATAACAAAGCTTCTCTAGCCATTCATTTGTTGAAGGGCATTTGGGTTGTTTCCAACTCTTTGCTATTGTGAACAAAGCTGTAATAAACATCACTATGTATATATCAGCTTGGGTGGCAGTTATGGTTTCTTTTGGTATAACCAACCACGTTAAAAACAGAAATAGATGAAGGTCTGTTCTGGTCATACTTACCAAATTAAAACATACAAAAAGAAAGAAAACAAAAAAATCAATAAAAAGTAGAAAGATTGGAAAAGAAATGCAAAGTTTTCATAATCCACATATTATATGGTTATTCTCCGAGACTCCTGAATACATTTTATAGGAGACTGCTGGGAAAGAGAAGCAAGAGTGTTACATTAAAGAGACAAAAAATAATTACATCTCTCACGGACTAAAGGAGTCATCAAGAAAATTTAATAATTGCTTTTAAAGATACCACCCTCATTAGCAGCAGAACTGAGTACATAACCAGAAATAAATCTTTCTAAATAAGTCTAAGACCTATGTAGGGGAAATGAAAAATATCTTTATGGAAGGACATAAAAAAAGTCCTAAATAAATGGAGAGAGTTACATTTAGTCATGGATGGGAAAAACCCACTTCATAAAGGTGTCAATTCCCTCTAAATTAATCAATATATTTAATGAATTACTCTCTTATTCCCATTGCTGTTTTTAATAGACTGTGACAAGCTAATCTGAAAATGCATATAGAAAGGGATATAGCAAAGAATGGCTAAAGCTAATTTCAAGAAAGAACTGGGAGGTGAAATTTGGCTTATCAGATACCCAAACTAAAAGTTACAATAATCAAGGGGATATTTACTCAGAAGTAGGTAAATAGATGTTGGAAACATAGTAGAGAGTAAAACTATAGGACTCATGAATTTTAAAACTTTATTTGAAACAGAGATAGCATTACAATTGTATTGGAAGTGAGACTATGTAAGTCATAGAGACATTGTTGAATGTTGAGCTCTAGTGGCTTAGAACTAAGGACTGTTACTACCAATTAAAAGGCACACAGTTCAAATCCACTCACTGCTGTGCAGGAAAACACGGGCAGTCTCTTCCCATGGGATTTACTGTCTGAAAATTCACCAAGGGGTCACCTGTAGGTTGGTTCTGATTCAATGTCACATAACAACAGCAAGCAGACATCAAAGATTCCCACAGAAAGATACAAGTATATAGTTACATGTATAGTTAAATATAGTTGTTATATACTGTTTCATATTAGTGGTTCTCAGTTGGGTTCATTTTTGCCTCTAATAAACATTAGACCCAGGAAGACCCGGCCAGAGAGGGAGGACAGGAAGCAGCTCTGGGCAAGGTCACCTCAGATAACAGCAAAAAGAGGCGTCTTCCAGGTAAAAACCAGGAAAACCCGGCCAGAGAGGGAAGACGGGAAGCTGTGCACTGGGAAAGGTCACCTCGGATAACAGCAAAGAGGCATCTTTCAGGTAAAAACCAGGAAAAACTGGCCAGAGAGGGAGGACAGGAATCGGCACTGGGCAAGGTCACCTCGGATAACAGCAAAAGAGGCTTCTTTCAGGTAAAATCCAGGAAGACCCGGCCAGAGAGGGAGGACAGGAAACGGCACTGGGCAAGGTCTACACAGGAGTTCTACAGGACACGTCACCTTCCCTTGGAGACAGTACAACTAAACTTAAGAGACACTGGTCAAAAGGAAAA
>NW_006399827.1:6672238-6681573 GCF_000299155.1 Elephantulus edwardii
GCCAGGAGGGACGGGTCCTTGGAGAGGGACAACATGCTTGGGAGGGTGGAGGGACAGCGCAGGAGGGGAAGACCCTCTATGAGATGGATTGATTCGGTGGCTGGGGTAATCGGGATGGGTGTGTCAGAGGCAGTGCGTTTGGCGCAGGGTAGAGCAGGGTTTAGGGCTGTTGTGCATAGGGTCGCTATGAGTCGAAACGACTCGATGGCACATAACAACAACAACAAACATTAGACAATATTTCAGCACATTTTGCGTTGTAAAAACTGGAATCATTGAGAAGTTATTATAGAGAAATCTTTAAAACACCCTGAAATGCACAAGAATGATCCCCAATGTAAACTGTTATTGTCATGTGCCAACAGAGTTCTTTACATTTTTAATTAGAGCTACTGAAAATATGTGTCTAGGATACTTCTTACTCTGCTTTTAGGTTCTCAACTGTATCCCAAGACCTCTGGTTAAGTGAATAAGCAAGTGTTCGAGGTCATTTCTGGTATATTCTTGGACAGCAACTAATTTTATTCCTTTTGTATAGAGCTCGTGTTGTTGTTGTTGTTGTTTGTAGGTACTTTTGAATTTGTTTAGACTCATAGCAATTCCATGTACAACAGATAATGAACCCCCTGCCCAAAGTCACTCTCGTAATCTCTGTTGTGCTTAATCTCGTTGCTGCAGCACTGTGTCAATCAAGGGCCTTCCTCTCTTTCGCTGACATTCTACTTTTCCAAGTATGTTTTCTGTCTCCAGAGACTAAGCTCACATGATAACATGCTAGGGTATGCTAGATGAAGTTTGACTATCCTTCCTTCTAAGAAGCATATCGGCCTTACTTCATCCAAGGCCGATTTACTTGTTCTTCTAGAAGGTCATACCATTGGCAATGTTCTCAGCCATCACTACAATTCAAAAGCATTATGTCGTCTCCCATCTTCCTTATTCACTGTCCAACTTTCACAGGCATAGGACATTATTAGAAAATTCTGTGAAAAAAAGAAAAAAAATTCTGTGGTTGGATCAAGTTCACTTTACTCTTTAAAGTGTTGTCCTACCCTGTTGTTGTTTGTTGTTGTTATGTGCCTTTGAGTCACTTGTGACTCATAGAGACCCAATGTACAACAGCCCTAAACCCTGCCCTATCCTGTGCCAATATCACGGTCTCCGACACACCCAGCCTGATTACCCCAGTTACTGAATCAATCCACCTCATAGAGGGTGTTCCCCTCCTGCGTTGTCCCTACATCCTCCCAAGCATGACATCCCTCTCCAAGGACCTGTTCCTCCTTGCAACATGTCCAAAGTATGTCCTAGGAAGTCTCAGAATCCTTGCCTCCAAGGAGTAGCCTGGTTTAACCCTCTCCAGGATGAACCTGTTTGTTTTCTTAGCAGTCCATGGTACATTCAATACTCTTCTCCAGCACCACAGCTCAAAGGCATCAATTCTCCTTCTATCCTCCCTAGTCATTGTCTCTGATGCATAACAAGTGATTGCAAAGACCATGGCCTGTATCAAGCACACCTTAGTCTCCAGAGTGACACCATTGCTCTTCAGTACCCTGGAGCGGTCCCTACCTTGTTAGCACTTTTTACAAGGTGCTGTGATAGCACATTTGCCCAATACAGCATTATTTCTTTTATTTGACTGCTGCTTTCACGGGTGCTGATTGTGCATCCAAATAAAATGAAATCACTGATAACTTGAATATTTCTTTTTTTTTTTCATGTTGCTCACTGCTCCAGTTGTGAGAATATCTTCTTTATGTTGAGTTGCAGTCCATACTAAGGGCTATTATTAGTCTTTCATCCTCATCAGAAAATGCTCCAAATCCCCTCCACTTATTTTTTCAGTTCTCATGCCACGTTTTTCTTTGTCACATCTGGATTCTACTCGCAGTGCCATTTGTCATGCCCTAGGTCAGGTATGGAGGGACAACGCAGAAGAGGAAGGCCCCCTATGAGGTGGATTGATTCAGTGACTGGGGTAATCGGGATGCGTATATCAGAGACTGTGCGACTGGCACAGGACAGAGCAGAGTTTAGGGATCTTGCATAAAGGGTCTCTATGAGTCGCAAGCGACTCGACGGCACATAACAACAACAACAACAAGGTCAGGTATCTTGCTCAGGACATTGAACATCAAATCTGTGGCAATCAGCCAATGGCTGATGCTCAGGTTTAGTGGCCAATCAAAAATAAGCATACAGCCAGCGAGGAGTTGGAGGCGGGCTTAAACATCTCTATTCAGATAAGACTCAGACCTCTTCTGAGACAGATTTGTTTGTTCTTCTAGAAGTTCATGCCATAAGCAATGTTCTTAGGCAACACTACAATTCAAAAGCATTATTTCTTCTCCCATCTTCTTTATCCATCGTCCAACTTTCACATGCATATGACGTTATTAAAAATCTCTTAAACATCTCCTTATTCAGGTTCACATACGGAGGAAGCTTGTGGCGAGACCCACAGGAACACACACGTAAGTGAGCCCCCCAGGCTCACCACGTTAACTGCAAGGACATCAAGCTCACTTGGAGCCCCCATCACCCACTTTCCCATTGAGATCAAAGGTGACTGTCTGCCACATTTTGTGCAGGGACCAACTGGTTACATTCAAAATAATGTTCATGGACTTCTACTCTCATCACATTATGAGCTTGTTGTTGTTGTTATGTGCCGTCGAGTCGCTTGCTACTCATAGCGACCCTATGCACAATAGCTCTAAACTCTGCTCAGTCCTGTGCCAATCTCTTTGTCTCCGACACACTCATCCAGATTACCCCAGTCCCCGAATCAATCCACTTCCCAGGGGGTCTTCCCCTCCTGCGCCTGCCCTCCACCCTCCCAAGCATGAGGTCCTTCTCCAAGGACCAGTCTCTCCTTAAAACGTGACCAAAGTATGTCAGACGAAGCCCCAGAATCCTTGCCTCCAAGGAGCAGCCCAGTTTAACCTTCTCTAGGATGAATCTGTTTGTTTTCTTAGCAGTCCATGGTATCTTCAACACTTCTCCAACACCAAAGCTCAAAAGCATCAATTCTTCTATCCTCCCTGGTCATTGTCCAGCTCTCTGATGCTTAACAAGTGATTGCAAAGACCTTAGCCTGTACCAGACGCACCTTAGTCTCCAGAGACACACCGTTGCTCTTCAGTACTTTAGAGAGGTCCCTAACAGCAGACTTTCCCACTGCAGTACATCTTTTAATTTCCTGGCTGCTGGTACCAAGAGTGTTGATTATAGAGCCAAGCAGACTAAAGCTGTGAACAATCTCAATCTCTTCACCATCCATTCTGATGCTGCCAATTGGCCCAGTGGTGAGAATCTTTGTCTTCTTGACATTGAGCCTCAATCCATATTGAAGGCTGCAGTCCTTGACCCTCAGCAGCAAGCGCTTCAGGTCCTCCTCACTTTCAGCAAGCAGGGTTGTGTCATCTGCATAACGCAGATTGTTGATACATCTTCCACCAATCCTGATGCTACATTTCTCCTCATAGAGCCCAGCCTCCCAGATGATCTGTTCTGCATACAGGTTGAAAAGGTATGGAGACAGGACACATCCCTGGTGTACACCCTTCCCAATTTTGAACCATGCAGTGTTCCCTTCCTCTGTTCTGACGACTGCCTCTTGGTTCAAGTATAAGTTTTGCATTAGCACGATCAAGTGTTCTGGGATTTCCATTCTTCTCAGAGTCAGCCACAGTTTGTTATGGTCCACACAGTCAAACACCTTTGTATAATCAATGAAGCACAGATAGACATTCCTCTGGTACTCCCTGCTTTCAGCCAAGATCCATCTAACATTAGCTACAATTTCCCTAGTACCACGACCCCTCCTAAATCCAGCCTGGACTTCTGGTAGTTCTCTTCTGATATACTGTTCCAGTCATTTTTGGATAATCTTCAGCAGAATCTTGCTTGCATGTGAAATCAACGATATTGTTCTATAGTTTCCACACTCTGTTAGGTCACCTTTTTTGGGAATGGGAACAAATATAGATCTCTTCCAGTCAGTTGGCCAAGCTGACGTAGTTAAAAGAATGATTTCGCTCAACGTCACTGAGCTTGATCAGACATGGCCGCAGGTCTGGCTAAAACTGTTTATTGTGTATAAGATGCATTACAGATTAGTGCACAAATGTGCCTCCCAGGTAGACACAACACATTGCAACCCCCAACATTCTTTATGAAATGCAACTTCTTGGATCATTTGCCCAGCATGCAGATTGAATTAGTATTGTAAAAGGATACAGCCCTGATTTTAAATCATGCAGTATCTCCTTTTTCTGTTTGACCAGCAACTTATTGATCTTTGCACAGGTTCCACGTGCGCACAATTAAGTACAGAAGTTTAAAAAGATTTTTTTTTATAAAAAGTACCACTTCTTTTAAAAGAAAGTTTCTTCATTGATCTATCAGTACTTGGTAAGTTAAGTGACAAATAGTTTGTAGTGGACATGATTCATGATGTTGTATCATTGCCCAAGGGAATGAACCGGCTAAATAAGTGGCAAACAGATAAAGGAATAAAAAGGGTACCACATGCCACTATCAGGCTGCTCTGCATTCATAACAGATGGAAACTAATGGCCTGCGAGTTGTAAGTTAGTAAAAGAGAAACCATGTGTGGTCCATTGGCAGGCAATTGAGATGAATACACATACAGAGTATTAGTTCAAGCTTATGTATCTACTGTCACTTACTAAGTCATATAGAGTGGCATCTAGATTTGTGGCAAGATTTGGAGAAGGTCAAGGGCAAACAATAATCAGAGTCTGAGACATTAAACTGCAAAAGAAAAGTAAAATAATGTGCTATAAAATAATTTATAAGGCTCCCAGGTAATTCTTATGTGTATGTATGTAAGAATCCCCTTGGGGCCTTGTTAAAATGTAGGTTCTGATTCAGTATATCTCGGCTGGAAATGCAAAGCAAGTTGTCTGCAAGGAGCCAACCAGGAATGAATTGGTTGAGAGCTCTGAAAAATATCACACTTTACCTTTCAGAGTAGTGAAAGAATTGAGTAAAATACATCTGCCTTCATATACACGTGGGCAGTTAAAATCCACCCACATCTGTCATTTGTCCTAGCATGGTGGCTTTTGTGCTGTTGGGATTCTGAAAGTCACTGCTATCAGTACTTCAAATGCCAGCAGAGATACTCATGGTGCCAAGGCTCTGAACCTGTTCTAGCTGGCTCAGCCATAAATGATAAAAATGCAAGAGATCCACATTTATTAAATGTGGATGAATCAAAATGGCAATCAGAATGAGAATTAATTGTGATTCAACACCATTCTAAGACTAAATCTCACTCAGAAAACAAATGCGGTGTGCTTATTTCATATTGATGAAATCTATGTACAAACAGTTAAAATGAGTGGTCCCTAGCTCAAAGACACCACTTGACTTTGAGGCCCTGCATGTATGTGGCTTTGCACGATGCTGGCAATAATCTAATCTGTTGCATCAGGTTCCTGAAAGAGCTAACTATGCATCTTCAAACACTCTAATAATTCTGCGGCTTTGGAAAGTAATTTTTCCCAATCTAGCTGTAATTGTGTTTTACTCAAAATTTTGAAAAGTTCACTTCCTCACTCATGACTAAACTGGTTTGAAGTGGTTGAAAACCCTGCATAGAGGAGCTCTCAGATTATGAGTAGTCAACAAAACTTGGTGCTATACATCTGAAAAATAGCTAGTGAGAACCTTCTGTATAATAAAAGAACATTGTTAACATACCTGCTTTGGACACTGTATCAGGCTTAGGGAAGTAAGGACCAGCAAGGCAGAACTTTGGTGAAGTGGAATGGTAAATATCTACATGCACAGACTCAAGCACTCAGTAGTTGGAAGGATAAAGAAGGACCAGAAAATACTTTGTTCTCATTCTGTTGTATGTAAGGTCCCCATGAGTTGGCTCCAACTTAATTGCAGCTCTCTACCTACCTAATATATAACTCACTGCCATTAAGTCAATTCCAGCTCATAGTCACCCTCCATTGGTTTTCCAAGGCTGTAAATCTTAACTGGAGGAAACAGCCTATCTTTCTCCCAAAGAGCAGCTGTTAGATTCGAACTGCCAGAGATTCATGGCCTTTTTGTTGACCGCATAACTCACTGTGAACTACACCTGCAGAAGTCCTAGCTAATGTATAGGTGGTGGTTGTTGTGTACCATCGAGTCAGAACTGACGCATAGCTGACCCTCAAGCAGGTTTTCAGAGGCAGTAAACCACCTGGGAGGAGATTGTTCATCCTTCTCCCCCAGAGCTCCCAAATGTATAGGTAATTAAGGAAATGATTTTGAGAATACAGTTATAAGTAAATAAAATGCATATACACCAATATATCAAAGAAAAGAAGCATATAAAATTTTTGGAGGTCATGTACTGATGTTCTGTTGTGCATAGGGTTTTCAGATGCCTACTATTTCAGAAATGGATGGTTAATCCTTCTTCCTCATCTGTCTTCTTAATCTGAATGCTCAGATTTAGAGAAGTATCTGACAGACAAGCATTTTACAGAAAAAAAGCAGATGAAAGATATTTCTCCAATTGTGGAATTAACTATTAGTTTCACTATTGTTCCCACCCTTGACACAAGTGTCTTGACTCACTTATTTCCCTGCTCCACCAACCACGAGCATCCCCATCCACTCCCACCCCCAACTCCCTTCAACACCTATCTCCCGTTGTCCAGCCCTTGATCTGATAGCTTATATCTCAAACTTTTTGGGCTTCTGTGATTCCAAACAGTTCAGCTGCTGACAATTTCTTAGGCTGTGACCAGTGTGTCTTGAGTTTAGTGGTAATATTTCCTAAGCGAGGGTGATGTGTCCTGTAGATCTGGTATATAGGTTGTTTCCCTGTCCCAGTGCAGGAGAGGAAAACGCTCTATGAGGTGGATTGATTCAGTGACTGAGGTAATGGGGGTAGGTGTGTTGGAGACAGTGATATCAGCACAGGACAGAGCAGGGTTTAGGGCTGATGTACATAGGGTAGCTACAAGTCGCAGGCGACTCGATGGCACAGAACAACAACAAACAACTACATGTACTGATGTTAACATTCTACTTCTTAGGAAGAGAACCCAATTCACACCACCATGAGGAAGAACAGTGGGATTTTTATGAGCACCATTTGATGCCTATTATTTTAATTTGCCTCATGGTCTTTGCAATTGCTTGCTATGCATCAGAGAGCTGGACATTGACTAGCGATGATAGAAAGAAAAGTGATGCCTTTGAGCTGTGGTGCTGGAGAAGAGTGTTGAATATACCACGGACTGCTAGGAGAACAAACAGGTTTGTCCTGGAGAGGGTGAAGCCAGGCTGCTCCTTGAAGACAAGGATTCTGAAGACTCGTCTGACATAATTCGGGCATATTCAAGGAGGAAACGGTCTTTGGAGAGGGATATGATGTTTGGAAGGGTGGAGGGACAGAGAAAAAGAGGGAGGCCATCGATGAAATGGATTGATTCAATGATGCGGATAATGAGGGTAGGTGTGTCAGAGACAGTAAAGTTGGCACAGATTTCAGTGCTCTTGTACATAGGGGTCACTATGAGTTGTAAAGCCACTTGACAGCACATAACAACAAACAACAACATATGGCTAAAGAACAATCAATGTCTTTGAACTGTGGTCTTGTCAAAGAAAATTGAATAAACCGTGAACTGCCAAAAGAACACAAATTTGCCTTGAATGAAGTACAATCAGAACACTCCTTACAAAGCAAGGATGGTGGGACTTTGCCTCACACACTTTGGGAACGTTATCAGAAGTGGACAGCAAGACTTACGCTTGGTGAAATAAAGCATCACCAAAAAAAGAGGAACGTGTGCAGTGAGAAGTACTGACAGAATTCTGTAACAATGGGTTTGCACATGGCCGAGGCTGCTCCAGGAGCCAGCAGTGTTTTCATTCTGTTGTACATAGGATCTCTGTGAGTGAGTGCTGACTGGACGCCACATAACAACCATTTCCTCGTGACGTAGCATCTTTCCCACCTTCTGAGCCTGTGTTCTCTCTGAATGCTTGTATTCCGGGAGCTTTGTGATTGTCTCTGATGTTTCACTCTTAAATGAATTCCTGTCTTGGAGCCACATCAGTTGATGTCACATGAAGAACTACTCAGAGAGGTGAAAGGATCACTGTCAGCATCGAGGAAAGGCATTGTCAGAGGGACAGCTGACAACACTGCCAAGATTAAAGGATGTGCTAAGTCAGGTGCAAAACTGACTAGAAAGCCGCTTTCTTCTGTCAGGTCCTCTATGATGGAGAAGTGGAGGAGAGAAAAAAAAACCCAACAAAACTACTGCTTTTCTCCAGCGGTTCAATTAGTTGCTGCCTCTAACTTTTGTTCCTTTTAAGATTCTAAATCTGCAGGTATATATTTCCCCTCAATATCTATGCATTTATTGGTCCAGTGAATAAACGTGGTAAAAATCAAAACTAAGGAAAAAAAACATCAACATGATGCTTTTCAAGGTACTATACAGTAGATTCCGCTTGATTTTCTTTTTTTCAGGAATATACATTCTGATTTGAATCTTCTCACAACTTTGGCTTTTCATAAATTCAGCAAATGTGCAAATAAAAATAAGTATAGCATGAAGAGACTGAGCCAGGTTTTTGGGATTCATTATATATTATTTAGTTACTCAAACTTTGTTTAGTACCTAAAATTTTGCTCATTGCTACCTGATGAGCACTGCCGAATTGACTTTTTAAATATAACAAAAATGTTTACACTTACTCTGAACTTGAAGAAATTCTAGAGATACAATTCAATGGTTTTTTTGTTATACTTGGTTATTTATTGAAATAGAGTGTAAATTTTTAAATGTCTACCATAAGAAATTTCTGTGACTATGCTCATAAAGTTCTGTGGATTTGGACCAAGATTGAAGAAATAGAACTATAAGTGTGGAAAGAAAGTTTCCATCACACCCAAGTGAGTAGTGGGAGAATAAAATGTATTTTTCTTTCTAAAATTGTAGGTAGATTACTGTTAGTTTTACGCTCCGACTTACAAGAGGAGAGAAGAGTAAGCCTGTTAGAAAGGGCAAACCACAATAAATTAAATTGTGTCCATTCTGACAGACAGCAATACCATAGCACACAGGAGAATCACCCCATAGGGCAATTATATTTTACATTTCACTACTAGAGCTTCCTATAGGAAGAGTTCAATTTATCAGACTAATAGTACAGGAAGTACATAATTTTTTTTTATGTCTGAGAAGAATTGTTGTTGTTATGTGCCGTCAAGTCGTTTGCGACTCATAGCGACCCTATGCACAACAGCCCTAAACCCTGCTCTATCCTGCGCCAACAGC
>NW_006399827.1:6687738-6691228 GCF_000299155.1 Elephantulus edwardii
GTTTAGGGTTGTTGTGCATAAGGTCGCTATGAGTCGCAAACGACTCGAAGGCACAACACAACAACAGTGACCTAGAGTGGGAGCACTGGTGGCCTAGTGGCAAGAAGCTGCATTGCAATCTTGAATGCATGTGGTTCGAGGCCACCAGCTGCTCTGCCAGAAAGGGATGGACAATCTCTTCCTGTGCGATTACTGCCTCTGAAAACCCACCAGAGGTTTAGCTGTGGGTCGATTCCAACTCTGTGGTGCTCAACAATAACAACAACAACAACAACAGTGACCTAATACGTAATGTGTCAGGCTACTAATGCTGAGCCATTCTTGACTCAGAGGCAATCAACAACCACAATAAAAACAGCAGTTAAGTCCATTCATTGAGTTCTCTTCAAAACTCTAAAATGTGCTTCACACTGCTTCTGAATATATTACAATGATCTTCCAATATAGTCTTGTGACAGTAGCATCATGATTTTTTAATTTACTTTCAATCAATCTTTGCATTCTTAATTAAAGTAGCTTTCTAATAAACACCATATATTTAGTCTTACTTTTTAATCCAGTTTTACAATCCTCCTTTTTTAACCAAAGGCCGCTTACTTTTGACTTGGTTAAATGTAAATATACCAACCTGTACTTAGTTTTCCTTTTGTCTCATCTGTTGTTAAGTCTCAATTTTCATAATTGTGTTTTAGTTAACATTTTTTATTTGAGAGAATAACAGTTTTATCATTTCAGTATAATAAGAATTTTGTTTCCTGCTTAATAATTATGGAGTTCTAATGTCATAATTTATAAATTTTTTAAATGTATTGTAATATTTAACATTTTCACAATATTCTACATATCAGCTATTATATGTCAAGCATGTATTACTCTTTTTAAAGTTCGTAGCAACCTTGTGAGATAATTTTATTACACAGAGAAGAAAAAGTTGAGACAGTAACGTGAAGGAACATGTCTAAAATCTCACAGCTAATCAATGATAGAACTGAATTTCATCCTTAGCAGTTCTAGATCCATAAAACATTCTTAACTATGAAGTTCTGGTGATCGTCCACTAAGAAGGACTTTGACCAAATGTAGATTTTTTTCCCCTTCCATTTGACTTTACAAAATATCTTTTGCTATCTTGCTTATATCCTATATGAAGATCTTTCCCCTGATTTTTTTTAATCTGCTAAAATAATGATGTAGTTTCCCTTTTGACTTAGTAATATGTCAAAAGCACACAGGTCTACACTTATATTTGATTGATAAATATGTAAAGGAAAATCTCTAAATCCCCTTGGACCAAAATAAAATGCTAAACTAACTGGAAACCCTGTTGTATTCTGCTAAATCAAATTGACTTAGTGACTTTAAAAAAATTATTTACTTTTAGCTATTCTGTGCCTTCTTACTTAAAGTAGTTTCAAAATAGGCATCATAGAGTTTAGTCTTATTTTTTAATCCGAATTTACAATCTCTATCTTTAATCAGAATATAAAGGGCATTTACTTTTGATATGCTTTAGTGTAAATGTACCAAACTTCAATTCCTTCCTCTGGTCAGCAACCCTGGCACATTTGGGAAATATTTTGCCTTTGGTCAAGCAGGAAGAATGTCAGTAAACTAGTTCTCAAGGTTTACTAACACCTTTTCTACCAGGTGTCCTCAAAAAAATATTTTATTATAAAGATGAAGAGACAATGTACCAGGGAAAAGACCTTGGCATCACTCCTATCTGGGTTTCCCTGGCAACCATTTACAAGAACATTTCACTTGTTGGAGATACTTCTAAGAGAGAAATGTCCTGTAACCAAGCCTCTACTAGTCCCTATTTATGTTAATCTAAATTTGTAACTTTCAATCAAATGAAGTAACCTGGTTCTTTATTCTAACCCTTTGAATTTGTTCACTGCTACTCAATTTGCTTTTACCAGCTTCATCTCAATGGGATCAACATTTCCATTTGAATAATCCCTGCATTTTCAATATACTTCTTTGTTTTAATTTAAGGAAGTATAGATCCCCCTACCCATAACAAATTAATGTTCCCAAATTTCATAATAGAACAAGGGTTAATTCTTTGATTTAAAGCCTAACACTATTACAAAAATGATGAAAATAAATCATCATGGTTGATTCAGGATTTTTAAGAAATAAAGGAAAAATAATAAAAAACCTGCATAATGCAGATAACTCAACCTTGCTTGCAAAAAACAAAGAGGAAGCCCTGGCTGCAGAAAAAGCAAAGAATATAATCTTCAATATGGATTATATCTCAACATCAATGAAACAGAAATCCTCACCAGTAATCCTGGACCAGTCATAATAAAGAGGAAAAATTATTGAAGTTGTCAATTATTTCCTTTTACTTGGATTTATAATCAATACTCACGGTAGCTGCACTCAAGAAATCAAAAGACAATATTGCATTGGAAAAATGTGCTGTTAAGGACGTCTTCAAAATGCAACACAGTAATAATGTAGTTTAAAGATGAAGACGTGCCTAGTCCAAGTCATGATATTGTCAGTTGCTTCCTATGCATCTCAAAGTTAGACAAATGAATAAAGATGACAGAAGAAGAAACAAGGCATTTGAATTGTTGTTAGAGAAGAGTACTGAATGAGTATTCCATGAACTGCCAAAAGAACGAACAAGTATGTCTTTGTATTATTATTATTATTAATTTTAATGAAAATTTACAGAGATAAGAACAAACAAGTATGTCTTAGAAGAAGTATAACCAACTTTCTCCTTAGAAACTGCTGGTGGATTCAAACCATAAGCCTTTGGCTTGGCAGTGCAACTCCTCACCACTAAGTCACCAGAGCTGCCTCATTAATGTCACAGAGATTAGAATTTGCAATGCTCACTCCAGAAGAAAGTCTTAAGAATATCCATCAGCATCAATGGCTCAAAACCAATTCCTCTGAGGTCAGATATGACATCATACTCTCAAACCTTCTACCAATTTTAATCCCAGTTCTCCCTCTCACAGCTCTCAGTGTCAAACTACTGGGTCTGCTAATCAGCTGCAATGGCCACACAGAACTCATAGATTATACTCATCATTATGGAGTTTATTAGGTCAATTAACAAGTTATAATTCAGGTAGAAAAAAGGATACCTGTCTTCAGTCAGAACAGCTCCTCAGGATCCACAATTAGCATCCATGTAAGAAGCATTCAAGAAATCAAAAGAACTATTGCATTGGACAAATTTGTCACGAAAGGCCCATTTAAAGTATCTAAAAGCAAAGATGTCACCTTGAGGGCTAAGGTGTGTTTGACTCAAGTCATGCTCTTTAAGTCTCATAATATACATATTTTTTCCCATCGTATTGTGATGGAAAAGTCTGCTGTTAGGGACCTTTCCAAAGTGCTGAAGAGCAGTGGTGTCTCTCTGGAGACTAAGGTGCATCTGATACAGGCTACGGTCTTCACAATCACTTGTTATGCATCAGAGAGTTGGACAATGACCAAGGAGGATAGAAGGAGAATTGAT
>NW_006399827.1:6691663-6694973 GCF_000299155.1 Elephantulus edwardii
CCCAGAATCCTTGCCTCCAAGGAGTTGCTTGGTTTAATCCTCTCCAGGATGAATCTGTTTGTTTTCCTGGCAGTCCATGGTACATTCAATACTCTTCTCTAGCAAGAAAATATGAGGAGAAAAAGAAAAATGAAATGGATTTAAAAAATGACCAGCAGTAGGATTAGGATTTGCAGAAATTACTAAAACACTTGAAAAGCGCTGAGCTCTACTGGACAGTTAAGGAGCTCTGGCAGCATAGTCCATAGGATGCTGTGCTGCTACCACCAAGATGATACTTCTCTGGTGGTTCAAATCCACCACGGGCTCCATGGGTGAAAGATGGGCAGCAATCACCCTTTGTACAATTTACAGTCTTTGAAAACCCACTGAGGGTCACCTATGAGTTAATTCCAACTCTAAGGCAATGAATTGAGTTTGGGTTGAATAAACAGTTAAAAGATGCTTGTGGGCTTGAAAATTCTGCCTGATTCCCAAACTACGTAAATTCATTTAAATCTTAAAATGCCCCCCTTGAGTTATATGTAAGACACGTATGTATGTATGCATATGTGTGTGTGTAATGGAAAGGTTCCTGTATGGACCTATGTGTCAAGCATGTTGTTATTAGGTGCCATCAATGCAAATATGACTCATAACAACCCTCTGAACAGTGATCTGAACCCTGTCTTATCTTGTGTCATCCTTATAATCTCTTACCCACCAGAGCCCACTGCTGTAGCCACTGTGTCAATCCACCTCTTGAGAGTCTTCCTCTTCTTTGCTGTCCCTCCACCTTTCCAAGCATGATGTCCCTCTCCAAGGAGTAGCCTTTCCTAGCAACATGCCATCTGTTTCCAAGGAGCACTTTGGCTGTACCTTCTCCAAAACATAACTATTTGGTTTTTTTGCAATGTGTGAGATATTTGGAACTCTTCTCTAACACCACAAGTTCAAAGTAATGTATTCCTTTTCTGTCATCCTTTTTCACTGTCCAGCATAGCATTCAGATGCATAACAAGTGATTAAAAAGACCATGGCCTGACTCAGGCACTCCTTAGTCCTCAAACTAACATATTTTCTATTCAAGAATTTGGGTAGGTCTTCTGACTTTTCCAGTGCAATACATCTCCTGATCTCCTGATTGCCTGTACCAAGCATAGCACATGCTGAGCACAGAATGGTGAATGGAAAAGGAAATGGAATCAAAGATGACCAACCACAGAATTTCCCTGGGAAATTACAGACTTCACAAGAAAGGCTTGCATTTGCCACAAATCATAGAATGGTGGTTTTAATGATCTTACTTGGGTATTATAGATTGACTCCAGCTGACTTTTGTGGTTCACATCTGAACAATGTGAAGGGATATTTTATAATTTCAAATTCACCAATACCAGTTCCTGCTAAATTTAACTCTACTATACTATAAGGCAAAGTTTTATTCCATCATAGACCTTTCCTTAAGGTCAGGAGTCTTGTGAGTTATGCTGATTCAACCTTCTATTGAAATCAGTAAGGATAAGACTTCCCTCCCAGAAAGAGATTGACATCAGCTCTCTTAGCTAGACCCTAATGTCTCATCAATTTAAGCTTTCTTTCTTACTAACCAAAATCAAAGCTCTCACTCTAGAATAAATTCTAACTCATAGTGGCCTTTTGGAATAGAGTGGAACTTTCCAATAGGGTGTCCAAGGCTGGACTCTTTTTGTGACATCTTTTCATGGGGAACAACTGCTGAGTTCAGATCTCTGATGTCCTGGTTAACAGCTGAGCACTTTAACCTACAAATCATTAGAACCTTTTCTTCTATACTAGGAAACCCAAGTCCTGTCACCATGCCCATAGTCCCACCAAGTAACTGTTGCTTCAACACTCTCTAGCTCTTCTCTTCCATGACAAATATATCTATTCAAACAGAAGCTCTTGTCACCAACACAGCATGATCCTCCCACAATGCCCTTCAACAAAAGCTCTTCCTTGGGAGCTGTCTTCGTGGATGTTCCTTCAGTCTCTTGCTCTTCTTTAAGTATTCATTACTTAATAAATGTTTAACTTTTCTTTACAAGTCCTTGTCAGATTTTAGAGATTCCATCCTCTTACTTTCTCCTCATAGAATAAGCTCTTTCACTCCTCTGAATAGAAAGTAGTACGTTTACAGAACTTTTAAACAGGGTTTGATGTGGTTTCCTCACGGGGTCTGCTTGATAAAACTGAGCCACAAAAACCCAAGACAATTCATCTCTCACCTCCCTGAAACTTTTTTCTAAGCAAGGGATTGATTAACAGTGGACACTAAAACTAGAACGTCCTCATTTGCTTTTACATTTATAGGGAGCCACGTTGGCTCTGTCCATACGGAGCAAGGTGGCTAATTAAACATTTTTCTTCTAGAAATCGTGGTTGCTGTGAAGCTGAACACTGTGACACTGTTGTGTCCATCCAGTGAGATGATGGTTACCCATGGTGGACAGTGTTTGGTGGAGCTCCCTGATTAAAACAAGCTTGGAAGCAAGAGTGGCATCCACTTCCAAAATAGCTTGCCTCAGGAAACTCTATGAACTTGGAGAAACGATGAAAGTTACACAAGTGTTCAGGTCTTTTACTCGACGTGTTGCTATGAGCTGTCTACGACTTGATGGCATTTAACAACAACAACAACAGAAATTATTAATGAATATATACACCATACAGTGTATATCATTTTAGACAAAAGGGATCACATTGCACATACCAGTTTTCTAGAAATTTCTTTCTTTAGCTTAACAGGTATATTTCTTTGTCTCCTGATACAGAGCTACATAATAATTTTAACAGCTTCAGTGACTGAAATACAGTATAAAGTAATTTCATGAAATTAATATAGAGTTTTATTTTATTACTTATTTTAATTAGCTCTTAAAGTATACTTCTGATTGACAAAGAAAATTTTTAAAATTCTTTAAGATACAGTAATAGTTTTGTTCTTTAAAATACAGTAATATATTTTTGCTGCCATAATCAATATCTTGTTAAACATTTTGTACCTGAGTTTATACCCTTACAATAAACTTCCTAAAGAATCTCAGAATTAAAACTTTATCATATTACTTCTAATAACATATTGCATACTGTCTTCTCATATATTGATATACAAATCCATTAAAAATATCTGAATAAAACTTTGCTAACAGCAACAACAACAACATAATTTTAACAGTTCTTTTGATCTTTAAGGAGCCCTAGTGACCTAGAGTACATGGACTGGCATGGGGCATTTTGAGTCAGATGACCATATGATATATTACTCTGGAGATGAAAAGACAAGGAAAAATGGGGTTGCCTTCATAGT
>NW_006399827.1:6700983-6795306 GCF_000299155.1 Elephantulus edwardii
TATGCATCAGAGAGTTGGACAATGACCAAGGAGGATAGAAGGAGAATTGATGCCTTTGAGCTGTGGTGCTGGAGAAGAGTATTGAGGGTACCATGACAGCTAGGAAAACAAATAGATTCATCCTGGAGAGGGTTAAATCAGGTGGCTCCTTGGAGGCAAGGATTCTGAAGCTCCGTCTTACATATTTTGGTCATGTCGTAAGGAGGGACCGGTCCTTGGAGAGGGACATCATGCTTGGGAGGGTGGAGGGACAGCGCAGGAGAGGAAGGCCCTCTATGAGGTGGATTGATTCAGTGAGGGGGATAATCAGGATGGGTGTATTGGAGACAGTGCGATTGGCACAGGACAGAGCAGAGTTTAGGGCTGTTGTACATAGGGTCGCTATGAGTTGCAAGCGACTGACGGCACATAACAACACCATACATATGAAAGCTGAATGAATAGGGAAGACCAAAGGATGCATGGCTTGACTTACAGTTTTGGTGAAGCTCTGTGGATATTTCATGAACCATTGGAGAATGATCAAATCTGTCCTGGAAGAAGGACAGCTGGAATGTTCCTTAGAAGTGAACATGGCAAGGCTTTGTCTCTCAAAACCTGGACACGTTATTAGGAGGGACTGGCTCCTGAAGAAGGAAGAAGGACTTCATGCTTAGTAAATTACAGGGTGAGTGAAAAAAGAGAAAGAGCTTCCACAAGATGGTTGGACACAGTGGCTCCAACAGTAGAAGCAGACACAGCAGCAACTGTGAAGACAACGCAGAATGTGGCAGAGCTTTGTTAACGGCGATTTAAGCCAGAGACCCTTGGCGATGAATTATTTCCCACAGTGACCTCCCAACAGGTATGCTGTTGTTGTCGTTGTTGTATATCATCGAGTTGGAGCTGACTCACTGCTGACCTTCTCCAGCAGGTTTCCAGAACCAGTTAATCACCTTGGAGGAGATAGCTCATCTTTCTCCTGTGGAGCACCTGGTAGTTTTGAACTGCGTGCCTTCGGGACTATAGAGCAGCTTCTTACCACTAAGCCACCAGAACTCCCTATGTGGTGCTATACATTTGATGGGAAGAGACTACCCATTTCTCTCCTACAGGCTGACTAGTGGAGTCAAATTGCCCACCTATCGGTTACCAGCCTGACACATTATACACTACATCATGAGCAATCTTTAACCAGGTAGGTTGACACAGTCACTACAACAGTATCAGAGACGGTCAAGATGGTGCAGGATGGAGTAGAGGGTTCCATTCTGTTGTGGATAAGGCTTCTATGAGTTGGAGTCAACTCTATGGTAACTAATAATAATAACAACATGAGTTGGAACTGACAAGAAAGCACCTAACAACAGACCAAGTTGCTCCTTCCTCCCAGTCTGTGACTTGAACATATCCTAACACTCTGTGCAGGAAACGGTTCTAAATGGCAGGGCCAGTTTCCCTAACTCACTGAAGGGAGAGTAAGCCCTTACAGGTATTAAGATGGTTCCGCATCTTGGATTAGAAATTAAAACCAAAGCATTTCTACAGATACTAATAAGAATTTGTTTATTAACAAGTTCTCATATTTTCCCCCTAGATGTTAGAATATAAATGGTGAATGAGCACTGAGACACAGTAACTGGTAGTGAAAAAATCCTGTTAGGTAATATTTCAAATGGAGTATAATCATAACACAGACAGTGTCAAAGACAATATTTGAGGAAGATGATATTATCAGTTCCTCTGATTTCTCACTTAAATTTTAAGTATTATTAGTATAAATAGTTCAATGAGATACAATTTTCTCCCCGCCAGCTACATTTTAGGCTTTACTTTAAACACAAGCTGAGATGAAATTCTGCCTAAGTGTCTATTAAAAGAATAATGGGAAGATAGAGGGATCATTTTAAAAGATGCAGGTGGAAACCTAGAGTCAGCTCTTTTAAAATTTATGAACAGTAACAGTAATTTAACTTGTGATGGGAATAATTTTATTCCCATTCCCACGAATGCTAATGTTCACATTTCAGTTATTAAAATTAATCTGATTCAATTATATTCTGTGGGCTTGTGTTCAGCTGTACTGATTGATAATAGCAACAAACATTAAGCACGCTTTTGTGATCTGTGACACCATGCAGCTATTAACAGAAAATAGGAAAAGGTTGACAGCCCGCCCCTTTGACCCAAATGCAAAACCCATTAGGATTTAATGGTAAATGATATTATAAAGATAATGCCATTCATTTGTTCTACAAATATTTATTGAGTCTGTCCGGCCATAAAATCATGCTTAGGAAAGGAAATCTAACTATTATTAAGTGCTTCAATATATTCTAAGAATTATATTGGGCTTTTTTCTGATTTTTTTTTAAATCCTCTCAGTAACCACATGAGAATAAGTATTATTGCTACAGCCTTACAGATTAAAAGTGCAAATTTATCAAGGCTAAGTAACTCCTTCAAAGTCACACAAAGGGTAAGCATGGTACTGAAATTCATATCCAAATCTGTTCTAATCCAAAGTCTTAATTCTTTACATTCTGCAGTGTTGCTAGTTACAGAGTAGATTTCAAGAATAGGACAGAATTTGTTCCTATTGTCAAAAGCTTACAGCCTAATTGAGAAGACAAGATATGTAAATGTCATTCATTCTACGAACAATTTTAAGCCCCCGCAAGGAACAATGTTCCATAAAGGTGAAGACAAAAACACAAGACAGCAATAAATCCATTTTCTATCTCTTACGTTTAGAAACTCATGAACTATTGCCTTTGTTTTCCTGTAGAAAACCAAGTCATATATAGATTTTTTTTTATGATTCTGTTTCAATAGAGTGATTTCTTTTCTTAGCTAATAGTAATAAACCAGAATATGAAATTTTCAAAGTCTAAATCATTACTTTTTGATGTTTGCAAAATTGCATTGTGGCCCCACTATTCCTTAAAAGAGTCCCTACGCTGGCTCAGTGTGAAAGTGTGTGGAAATCTAGGGGACTGGTAAAAGCATTTTGTGCCAATTGTTGAGTGGTGACAAATCGGTGAGGAAAAGAATGGAAATTTGCACAGACTTGCACAGACTTTGCCCAGGCCTTGTCATAACTAAACAAGAAGAACTTAACTTCTGGGGCACAAAAGTGAAGTGGTAGGGTGCTAACATAGCAGGGAAAGGGAGGGACAAGTCACAGGCACCAGGGTGGGGGGACACTGGACGAACTGGCTATTTCTGTAAGCAGAAGTGCCTTTCATCTGCTTCTTTCAGTAAAACGCTTGTCTGAGAGATACTGTATTTCTGTAAAGACTGCAAGCACTAAAACACTATGGAGTAGTTCTACTCAGTGATATGAAGTCAGAGCTGACTTAATGGCACCTAACAACAATGTCCAGGTGGGATAGTTTTTAGGGAGTTGTGCTGCTAATTCAAAGCCAGTCTCTCTCTGGCAGCTTCACCCTACCGGAGACTGCAAGGGCCGAAGAAGGACAATCCCCTCCCAGGTGATTGGCAGCTTCCAACACCATGTTGGAGCATCAGCTATGAGTCAGTTCTGACTTACTGGCAATGAGCTGCGTTTCTTTAGTTTGAACAACAATGTCATCTAAGCCACAGAGAAGAGGTGATTCCTTGCAGTCGCTGGCTCTGGATCAGAAGGGGGATGAGGAAATGGATTTCTAGGATCACAGGTAAAGTTCGGCATCACCAGGAAGACTTGAACACATGTTAGCTCTCTTTTTCCTATCCTCATCTCCTAGGAAATAAGCAAAACGAAATTGCTCTAGGACTCAGTCCTGGCCTTTTCATGTTACCAAATTGTCAGGGATCCTGGGTGTCTTAATGGGAAAGAGCTGTACTGCCAACCCAAGGGCACAGGAATCAAATCCAGCAGTTTCTTCATGGGAGAAAGATGGGCAATCCCCTCCAGTGTCATTTTCTGCTGCAAGGTCGGCCGTGAGTTGGCTCTGAGTCCAAGGCACGTAAAAACAACAAGAACCAAACTATAGTTAACTTTTTTCCCCCCTATTAACAAGCATAGGTTATTCCATGGAGAGGGACATCATGCTTGGAAAAGAAGATTGTCAGTGAAAGAGAGGAAGACCTTCAATGAGATGGACAGACACTGGGCCACTGGGCACAAAGGGGTGAGAGATGATGAGGATGGCACAGGATAGGACAAGATTCAGATCTGTTGTTCATAGTGTTGCTGAGAGCTGATGATGGCAACTAACAATATTGAAAGTAATCAGTGGCTTTCAAGAGAACATTGGCTTTAAAGATATTTCAATTCTGAGCTACTTCCCCCTGCCACCCCGCCTTTTTTTTAATTGATATTTTAACAAACATCTACAGAAAACTTGGATTTCCTTTCATTCATTTTTGCACATTTTCTCCCTACACCCCCCACAGTTTGCTTTTTTTCTTTAAAAAGATTCTTTCAAGGTTGCACAATTTCCTCCCTTCCCTCTCCCACGCCCCCCCAGTCCACTTCGCTATGCATCTTTTATTCTGGACTGTTGTCATGCATGTAATACTTAATCATATATTTCTTTAAGACAGTTCTTTCATTCTCAGCTACTTTTAAAAAGAACAGAACAAGATGAGATTCTCAGTGAAGGACCCAGCAGAACCCTCTGTACTTAATCACAGCTTAGTCTCACTGAGAGAGTGCTGGTTCGACCACAATACTGGAGAACTTGTCCTTTGGACCTTTTCAGATAAATTCAGGCTACCATTATCTGTGCTTTGGTAGCTTTTTTTTAGCCTAGACTACCATCATTTTCAGAGCTCAGCTTACTCCCAGGCATTGAAAAAGTCACCATGTAGAAGCAAAGATACCATATTTTTAAAAACAATTTACAGCATTCCTTAAGAAGATCAAAAGGAAAAACAAAATCCATCTGCAATGCAATGATTTCTTTAGAAATGAGAATTACTTGAAAGTAGCCCGCGATGTTTCATTAGATCATGTTTAGGTCTCAGCAGATCTCATTCTGGAGTTTCCTAGTACTCTGTCCAGACAGATCAATTCAAAGGTTCCATGCTATGTAATCAGATTATGTAATTCAAAATCCATTGAGCTAGCAATGCACTAGAGTACGGGCGAAGGAGCTCATTTGAGAAGACTGAATGTTCAAAAATGATGTTGTCACAATGAGAAACTAAGAAGCTGTGTCACTGTCATTATCAACCAAGAAAATACCGATCAGTGATCTTTTTTTAATACCTTTAGAAAGACATTGACTTGATGATAACCCATTTTCCACCCAAGATCCACCACTTCTCAAACCTTATAATTGAAAAGAAAATAATGTCATCAGTTTGAATGGATTCCAGGTAAAGATTTTCATGATTCATTTTCCAGACTGCAAGAATTTTTATTAGTGAATGACTGGATGGCCATTTTGAAACCCTAGGGGAGATTTTTCTTGAAAATATAATCATAGCAGAAGTTATGATATGTGTACAACTTAAGGTAAAATCACTCTATTCAAACCAGGCCTGTATGCTAAGCAATAATTTGTCACATGTGCATGTTTACTCACTTGTTTATTTTGGATATTCTGATTAGATGCAAAGAAGTATATACAAAAAGTGAGATTCAAGATCAAAACAAGGATGAAACAATAACAATATTTGAGCAATACATTGATTACTGTTCTTCCAAACAAAACAGAAAAGGGGGCTTTAAATACTACCTCCTAAGTTTCAAAAGAAAGGAAATCTGAGCAAATTGAAAAGATAACTTTCATGGATAACTTTTTAGTTAATCTAGTTTCTTTATTGTGTCATGCACAATCTGTGTTATGCATATGACAGACACAACCCTGCTTGCTGAAACTGAGGAGGACCTGAAATGCTTGCTGCAGAGGGTCAAGGACTGCAGCCTTCAGTATGGATTGAGGCTCAATGTCAAGAAGACTAAGATTCTCACCACTGGACCAATTGGCAGCATCAGGATGGATAGTGAAGAGATTGAGATTGTTCACAGCTTTAGTCTGCTTGGCTCCATGGTCAACACTCTTGGCACCACTAGCCAGGGAATAAAAAAATGTATTGCAATGGGAAAGTCCACTGTTAGGGACCTCTCCAGGGTACTGGAGAGCAATGGTGTCACTCTGAAAACTAAGGTGCATCTGATACTGGCCATGGTCTTTGCAATCACTTGTTATGCATCAGAGAGTTGGACAATGACCAAGGAGGATAGAAGGAGAATTGATGCCTTTGAGCTGTGGTGCTTGCTGTAGGAGAGTATTGACTGTACCATGGACTGCCAAGAAAACAAACAGATTCATCCTGGAGAGGGTTAAACCAGGCTGCTCCTTGGAGGCAAGGATTCTGAGGCTTCATTTGACATACTTTGGACATGTTGTAAGGAGGGAGAGGTCCTTGGAGAGGGACATCATGCTGGGCAGAGTGGAGGGACAGTGCAGGAGGGGAAGACCCTCTATGAGGTGGATTGATTCAGTGACTGGGGTAATTGGGATGGGTGTGTTGGAGGCAGTGAGACTGGCACAGAATATAGGAGAGTTTAGGGCTGTTGTACATAAGGTCGCTATGAGTCGCAAGTGACTCAACGGCACATAACAACAACGACAACAAGTTTCTTTATAAAAATATTACAATATGACAGCTAAGATGCAAACTTTAGAAGGTAACTCTTGCGTGCAAGTTTTGGGTCAAGACTCAGATTCCAGTGTATGTAAAATGGTAATTAAAAACAGCAGGATTTATATAATAAGACTTTTACAGAGGCAAGGAGCTCTGGTGACCTAGTGGTACGGAGTTGTCCTGTCAACCCAAAGGTACCTCACATCCATCAACTGCTCCACAGGAAAAAGGTGGGCAGTCTCCTGCTGTACAGTTTACTGCCTCTGAAAACCCACTGGAGGGTCAGTTATGGGTCAGTTCCAAGATGACAGAACCAAAGCAGACATGGCCAACAGCAACAAATGAAAATTAAGCAAGATGTCATTTCACTTTTCAGCAAAGCTCGAAAGCAGTAAAACTATTGTTGTTGTTATGCACCTGCACTTGTTCTACACACCTACCTTCACTACCCTAGTCACTGAGTTAATAATCTACCTCATCGAGGGTCTTCCTTTCCTGCGCTGTCCTTCCACCCTCCCAAGCCTGATATCCCTCTCCAAGGACTGATCCCTCCTTGCAACATGTCCAAAGTAGATCAGATGAAGCTTCAGAATCCTTGCCTCCAAGAAACAGCCCAGTTTCGCCTTCTCTAGGATGAACCTGTTTGTTCTCCTAGCAGTCCATGGCATATTTAATACTCTTGTCCAGCACCACAGCTCACATGCTTCAATTCTCCTCCTGTCATCCCTAGTCATTGTCTAGCTCTCTGATCATAGCAAGTAATTGCAAAAACTATGGCTAGGATCAAGGACCCCTTAGTCTCTAGACTGACATCATTGCTCTTCAGTACTTTGGAGAGGTCTCTCGTCTTTTGATTTCCTGGCTGCTGGTGCCAAGAATGTTGGTTGTACCTGGAGGACATTATGCTGAGTGAAATATCTCAGTCACAGAAAGATAAATATGGCATAATGCCACTGTTATAAAAGAGGACTAACATAAAGGTTGGGGGGAGACTGAGAAAGAGTGGATAAATAATGTATACTGCATTGAAACAGATGAGAGAGAGAGAGAACTGTTTAAAAGGGATATATGATTAGGTATTATTGTCATGACAGGAGTCCAGAATGAAGGTAGTAGCATAGTGGAGTGGACTTGGGGGAAGTGATTAAATAACAGTGAAAGAAATTTTTCTTTTACTTTTCAAAAAGAAAAGCTAATTGTGGGGGGGCAGGTGGGCAGGGAGAAAAATGCAACAATGAATGAATGGAAATCCAAAGTCTTCTGTAAATTTTCGAAAAAAATAAAATAAATTTTTTTTAAAAAAGCAAACTGAAGCTGTTCCTACCTATCATGATGCTGCCAATTCTTCCCATCTATCATGATGTTACCAATCAGCCCAGTGATGAGAAACCTTGTTTTATTGATGTTGAGCTTTAATCCATACTGAAAGCTAAAGTCGTTGACCTTCGGCAGCAAGCGCTTCAGGTCCTCCTCAGTTTCAGCAAGCAGGGTTGTGTCATCTGCGTAATGCAGATTGTTGATAGATCTTCCACCAATCCTGATGGCACATTTCTCCTCATAGAGCCCAGCCTCCCATATAATCTGTTCTGCATACAGGTTGAAAAGGTATGGAGATAGGACACATTCCTGCCATACATCCTTCCCAATTTTGAAACATCCAGTATTTTCCTGCTCTGTTCTGACAACTGCCTCCTGATCCAAGTATAGGTTTCACATAAGCATGATTAAGTGTTCTGAGATTCCCATCCTTCTCAGAGTTAGCCAGTTTGCTGTGATCCACACAGTCAAACGCTTTTGCATAGTCAATGAAACACAGACATTCCTCTAATAGTTTCATATTTTAAAGAGTTCAGAGCACTACCTGACACAGAAGGAGAGCTATTTAAGCCACCACAGCTCCCCTGATTACTATAGTTGTTGTTGTTGTTGTTATTATTATTATCATCATCATTATCACAGAAGAGCTTATTTGAAAACTCTGAAATTTATTTTCTCAACTTCTTCCTTACCCAGTGCAGCTCCTGAGAGGTTTGGGGTTTTTTTTAGAAAATTACTTCCATTTTCAGTACTTCTGGTTATTTTATAGGTCCAACTGAAAGCCCAATATTTGATTTATTAATTTACAAATTCTTTCACTACCCATGCCTGTGTCGTTATCCCTAGGCAACCAATCTCAGTTCCTCCACTGATCAGCCCTCTAACTTTAACGAGCATATCTCTAAGCATTCATTACTTGATCATTCAGATTCTATATTATCGTCTGATTTTTATTAGGCTAAGAAAAATAAGTTCTATTATGAAAAATGTCTTGAACCCTAGTTCTGTTGGGATTAGGACCAATGATATGAGGGAGGCAAAAGTTACATTAAAGCCAGAAAGCAGATATTGACATACATTCTAAGAGTGATTGGAATGAACCAGTGATGTCAGTATAGATCAGAGAACAGGTACTGGAATGAGTCCCACCCACTAAACTTTGACCTTTCCATGGTATCCTCTCATTGGCTCCAGCACCAAGCCCCGCCCAGAGAAGGAAACCATAAATAGAGCCTCATCTTCACAGCACGAACCTTTCATCCATAATTCCTTTTCAAGGTGGGAGACTCCTTCCTTTGGGGATGTAACTTTCTAATAAATCTGTCTTTACTATTTGACCCTCACTTTCGCTTCCTCATCTTTTTTTCTTTTCATCTCTGTGCTCTAACGAAAAGCTTTAGCCTGCATTTTAATGCTCCACTGGCGTCTGTAATTGCTGTACGCTGTGCTACCCTGGCATCATATCTTCCTCTAGTGTCTCTACTACCTAAGGTGAGCTAGAGCCCTAACTGCATAATAACAGGTGGATAGAAGCTGAAGAAATTTTAATCTTGTTGTTATGTGCCCTCGAGACAACTCCAACTCACAGCAACCTTATGTACAGCAGCTCTGAACCCAGCTCTGTCTTGAACCAGTTTCATTGTCTCTGACACCCCTATTAACCCAGTCACTGAGTCAATTCCTCTCATCTAGGTCATCCTCTCTTCCACTGTCCCTCCACTCTTCTAAGCATGATGTGCTTCTCCAAGGACTAGTCCCTTCTTGCAACATACCCAAAGTATGTCAGATGAAGTTTCAAAATCCTTGCCTCCAAGGAGAAGCTTGGTATCACCCTCTTCAGGATAAACCTGTTTGTCCTCTTAGCAGTCCATGATATGGTCAATACTCTTTGCCAGCACCACAGCTCAAAGGCATTGATTCTTCCTCTATCATCATCCTTAGTCATTGAAAAGCTCTCTGATGCATAGCAAGTAATGGCAAAGACCATGGCTTGGATCAGGCACACCTCAGTCTCTAGACTGGTATCATTGTTCATCAGTATGCTGGAGAGGTCCCTGACAGCAGATTGCCCAATTCAATTCATCTTTTGATTTCCTAAGTACTGGTAGCAAGAGTGTTGATTGTGGAGCCAAGGAAGCTGAAGTTGTTGACAATCTCTTTACCATCTACCATGATACTGCCAGTTGGCTGAGAAGGAATATAGGATAACAGAAGTATAGGATAACCAGCAATGTTTTATACTGACATAACTTAAATACAGTGACAAAATGTTGTTGTGTACTATTAAGTTGGAAGTGACCCATAGCTGACCTTCCAGTGGATTTTTCAGAGACAGTAAATTGCACTGGGAGCCGAGAGCTCATCTTTTACCCCTTAGAACGGCTGGTGGAATCAAACCAAGTTCCTTTGTGTTGGCACCACAATTCCTTACCACTAACCCACCAGAGCTCCCTAATGATATGTTGTTGTTGTTGTTGTTAGGTGCCATCGAGTCACCTGTGACTCATAGTGACCCTTTGCACAACAGCCCTAAACCCTGCTCTACCCCTTGCCAATTTTATTGTCTCTGACACACCTACCCCTATTACCCCAGTCACTGAATCAATCCATTTCATTGAGGGTCTTCCTCTCCTGTGCTGTCCCCCCACCCTCCCAAGCATGACATCCCTCTCCGAGGACTGATCCTGCCTTGCAATATGTCCAAAATATGTCAGACAGAACTTCAGAATCCTGCATCCAGAGCAGCCTGCCTTCACCCTCTCCAGGACGAACTTAATTGTTCTCCTAGCAGTCCATTGTATATTCAATACTCTTCTCCATCACCACAGCTCAAAGGCATCAACTCTCCTTCTATTACCCGAAGTCATTGTCCAGCTCTCTGATGCATAGTAAGCAATTTCAGACTATCACCTGTGTCAGGGGTACCTTAGTCTCCAGACTGATATCATTGTTCTTCAGTACTTTGGAGAAGTCTCTGACAGCAGACTTTCCCAATGCAGTTCGTCTGTTAATTTCCTGGATGCTGGTACCAAGAGTGTTGATTGTGGAGCCAATAGGTAGTAATTTTTCACCATAAACTGCAATACCTAAATTATTATTGTTGTGTGTCATTAAGTAGAAACAGATTCATAGCAGACCCTCCAGTGAGTTTTCCAAAGCAGTAAATCACATGGGAGGAGATTGCCCATCTTTCTCCCACTGAGCAGTTAGTGGATTCAAACCACATGCCTTTGGGTTGGCAGCACAACTTCTTACTGCTAGGACACCAGAGCTTGTAGGAGTAACCATTTTGCTTTCTGGTAATAGGAATGATTGGAGACTTATGAGAAGTCAGTGAAATAGGTAAACTCTACTGAATATTATTCAACTTACCTATGCCCTTGACAAGAAGTGAAATCACATGCAGTTTAAGATTATAGTGCGGATATGATTGTACTCTACTGATTGTAGAGAAATGCATGTACTTAATTGCCAATCTTTCACAGAGGAGTTTTAACATTCAGTACTAAAAAGTAAGAAACCTGAAGAATAACGTTTTCCACTTGCTTTGAAATGCATATAAAGTAAAATGGATTAATGGACGGGCAGATACAAATAGAGAATGATGTATATGGGATAAAACAAACAGCAGCATATTTAGCAATTTTAACAGTGGGCTTAAGTACACTAGAGATTATGAACTGGTAGCTTTCGATCTCATGAAGTGGGGCAAGTCTAAAGTAAAAGTTATGATCAGCACTTTTTTACCCCCCCACCAAGGGTGATTAGAAACTCTAGTTTGTAAGCAAAAGGAGGAGTAACGAGATTTGTCATTTAGCAAAGTAACTGTCCTAGCAGAATGGAGAATGTACTGAAAAGAAGATTTAAAGAAAGTCAGAGGATAAGATTACTTGGAAATTATCTTTGTTTTTTTTTTTGCTCTCCTCTTTCCTTGCCTTTCTCACTTGTCTCTGTCATTTCTTTCTTGATTCTTTTCACCTCTATATTTTTGGAAAAGGCATACTAGTATCTGTGTGTGTATTTGTATGTGTCTGTGTGCTCGTGTGTGCATATGTGTCCACATACGTGCAGGTAGGTTAGATCTCCATCATTGATGTGCAACAGAATGCCCTGGGGAACTTGTTAAAGATTCAGGTAGCAGGGTCCCACTCCAGAGCACGGCAACAGCCCATTAACTACGCATTCTGCGCGTCACTAACAAGCGTATTACACAGAATGATGTACCCACAAGTGAACTTTTAGCGAGCAATCCACTGATCATTTCATAAGGGTAACATCTGTCCTGCCTTTGGCTTGATGTTTTATTGAATTTTTATGAAAAGTGGAATTTGATGTCTGATTTGAGCTATCTCAGAAATTAGTGCTTTAAGGAGATTTGCCTGAGGGGCTTGCATGTGAGCATTAACAATGACTTCATTAGCACAGTGAGCTGGCATTTCAAGTCTTAACACAGGAGAGAAAACAAAGCCAGCTGCCATTTGCTGGGAGTCCAAACCCTGAGTACCTTGCCCCTGGATTATCGTGTATTATGTCAGGGAATTGTGAAGGAACTAGTCAGGGTGAAGTCAGGGAGGGTGGTCATGTTGTCAATGACAGTTGTAACCAGAGTACTTCATGCTGTCAATATAACATCTTTGTTAGAGAAGATGGATGGGCATCCCTTACACAGCATTTATTCTCTAATTTATTCCATCAATGTTCATGCTGCTTTGTACTTACTGGGAAGATTTCTAAGAGCTAAAATTAGTTGCATCATCATCAATGGAGAAAAGACTGAAATTGTCAAGGATTTCTTTTTACTTGGATTCACAATCAACACCGATGATAGGAGTAGCTAAGAAATCAAAAGAAATGTGTGTGTGTGTGTGTGTGTGTGTGTGTGTGTGTGTGTGTGTGTTGTGTATAAAGACATGTATTAATGGAAGGATCTGCTGTCAAGGACCTCTCCAAAATTCTAAAGAGCAAGCATGTCAGTTTAAACACTAAGATGCTCTTGATCCAAGCCATGATCTTTTCAATTGTTTCCTATGCTTCTGAAAGTTGGACAATAAATAATAAAGAAGAGTGAGTATCTTTGAATTGTGGTGTTGGTCAAGAGTGTGGAAAATATCACAACCTAGCAAAAGAACAAACCTATCTGTCTTGGAAGTGCAACCAGAGCGCTTTCTAGAGGCAAGGATGGTGAAACGTCTCCTCACTTCCTTTTGGCCTGTTCTTGGGTGGAACCAATCCTTGGGAAAAGGTCCGTGCTAGGCAATGTGGAGGGTCAGAGAAAGAGAAGAAACTACAACAAGATGGATTGACCCAGTGATTACCAAAATGGGCTTGAGCAAGACAGTGAAGGGCTGAGGGCTGTTGTATAGCAACTATAGAATTTTTAATCAACTCATATATAGCCCAAAGTTATATACTGAGTACTGACGACAGAAGAAATATTGGAGCCTTTGAAGCGAATGTTGCTGAAGAATATTGAACATAGAGTTGTTGTTGTTGTTGTTGTTGTTGTTGTTGTTGTTGTTATGTGCCGTCGAGTCGCCTGCGACTCATAGCGACCCTATGTACAACAGCCCTAAACTCCGCTCTGTCCTGTGACAATCGCACTGTCTCTGACACTCCCATCCCAATTATCCCAGTCACTGAATCAATCCACCTCATAGAGGGCCTTCCTCTCCTGCACCGTCCCTTCACCCTCCCAAGCATGATGTCCCTCTCTAACGACCGGTCTCTCCTCAAAATATGTTCAAAGTAAGTTAGACGGAGCCTCAGAATCCTTGCCTCCAAGGAGCCACCCGGTTTAACCCTCTCCAGGACAAATCTGTTTGTCCTGGAGAGGACAAATACTAAACACTAAATACTCTTCTCCGGCACCACAAACAAATCTGTTTTAGAAGAAGAATAGCAAGAATACTTCTTAGAGGTGAGGGTGATGAGAATTCTCACAACTTCGGGTATGTTATCAGGAGGAAGTAATGCCCACAGAAGGAGACCATGCTTGAGAACGTAATGGGACAGTGACAAGAAGACCCTCCACGATGCACACAGTGGCTACAAAAGGGGACCAAGGACACCAGTGATCGGGAGGCTGCTGTGAGACTGGGCGGAATTCGGTTCAGTTGCACGTTGGATTCATATGCGTCAGAATGAACTTAATATCGCCTGACAACAACAAAAGTAAAATTAGCGAGATATCAAAAGCCAAGTAGATGGAGCTCCTTAGAATGAGACAAGTTAGCTAGAAGAATCATGTCTTTCTTGAAAAGAAGCTGATTTACCACAACAGAGTAATACCATTTCCCTCTGCCAACCTGAATGCTAAGAAGTCAGAGGAAACTAATCTTTTCAGTTTTAGGAGATAAGACTCAATTATCTGAATTGTAAATGTGCCTCTGCAACTGTAAATCTTAACCAATTTTAAGTTTCATTCACCATGAGGCAAAGGATCTAGTGTTAGAAATTAGGCTTCCAGGTTATACATGCTTCGGAGAGAATTCATCCACGGTGACTAGACACTTGGACAGAGTGGAATGTAATTCTCTTTAAGTCCGTGGTTCTCAGAAATATGCTGTGGCAAATTAAAGATGTTCACAAAGTCTTAAGACTTTCTTCTCAACCAGATACGGGTTCTCTGTCGCATTCTGTCAAATCTGGAGAGGCTATTGGAGCTGCTTCAACCAACAAGGAATGATGACGTGCCAGTGTCTGGCCTGAGTGAGTTCTTAGAAGCGCCTTCTAAACCTTGTCCCTCAGAATAATCTCGAAGCTCTGAGTTCCAATGGCTGGGAACCTGACATTTTGCAATAAAGTCCAAAATAGCCACATGAAGAGCTCAGACAAAGGAAGGTCAGAGATAAAGAGAGAGTAAAAAACCTGATTAGTCTCCAGCTATTTCAGCAACAGTCATCTGAGTTAGCTCAGAGAAAGCAAGTTTTAGGATACTTTTAAAAATGCCAATAACTAGTATAATAGAGAAGTCTCAGAGGATTACCACTAAGGAATGGTTTGCGTGCCCAGGCAAAGAACACTCATGGCTGATCCCCTGAAAAAGGGATTAGAGCTGCAGAGAAGCTTCCAATCTTCAGGGAGAAAACTTTGTGTCAGATGTGGAGCAGTGGCAATGGTGACTGGCTACTATGGCAAAAAGACCCCATCCCTCTTCAAAGAATTCTTGTTTAATCCACGGACATTGGAAGATGACTGTCATTTGCACTGCCTTCCATTCTTGGTAGAGAAAGAGCTTACCCAGATTTCATTTAAATGAAGCTTTTAAAAAACTGATAATTTTTGAACTTAGATCTGAAGCAATCCTCACTGGTTCCAAATACACTGATCAATTCATTTGTCTCTGATACTTCTTTGAAGGTTAAACCTGGAGAAACATTGAGATTCCTCAAAACTTTCACCTTTAAAGATGGGAAAATACTAGCCCAAACAATGTTTGAGAGTTGTAATAGGATCAAGGAAGTCTCCCTCAACTCTAGAAGTCGGCTGGCCGACTGGCGGGATGGTTGGCATCTTGATGGCGGCTCAACCTGGTGGCAGTCAAGGCAAGGGAAGTTCTGGGGTCCTTTTTGCTGTGTGTAAGGGCTCTTTATGCCCTTCAAAAGTGGGTGGGTGGCCCAGAGCCTTAAACTAAGGAGAAGTAAGAGCAGAGCCTGCAGATCTTGCTCCAGGCGGTGGCTTAAAATCTTGTAGGGCCCTCGGGCCTGTCTTAATTATTTTTGGTAAAGCATTCTTCTAGGTCGTAGAGCCCTGGTGTGTCCACTTGCCATACAGAGGCAACTTGTGGTTGCTGTGAAGCTGAACACTGTAACACTGGTTGGTGTCAAATGCGTTAATGGTTACCCATGGCGGACGGTGTTGGGCGGAGCTCCCCAATTAAAACAAGCTTGGAAGCAGGAGTGGCATCCACTTCCATAAACAGCTTGCTTCCAGAAACCTTATGAACCTGGAGAAAGGATGAAAGTCACACAAGTGACGAGGGCTTTCGTTCATAGGGTCGCTGTGGGTCGCCAACGACTTGACGGCACTTAACAACAACAATATGATCAATGAAATGGATATAAAATCACTTTGAGGACTGTAAATAGAATATATTTATAATAAAGCCCATACTCGTTGTCCTTTGTTATTGTTCGATGCCATCAAGCCAACTTTGACCCATATCGGCCTTATGAACAACAGACCTGCCCCTTGACCTGACCTGCCCCATCCTCTCTCTCTCATATGCCCCAGCCCATTGTCGCACCCACTGTGCCAACCCACCCTGTTGACAGTTTTCCTCGTTTTTCCTGACTCTTCACCTTTCCCAGTAAATGTCTTTCTCCACGGACTGGCACCTCCCGACCTGGACCTGCCTGAAGTATGCAAGACAAAGGTTCATCATAACTTCCCTCTAAGGAGCAGCCTGCTTGCACTTTCTCCCAAACAGAATTGTCTATCCTTTTGGAAGTCATGGGATGAATTTTCAGCATAGTTCTCTGGTACTACAATTCAGAAGGCATCAATTCTTCTTCCATCACCCTTATTTGTTGTATAAATTTCTGATGCATAGAAAGCAACTGAAAAAAATGTAACTCCTACTGACTCCAGAAAGCCTATAAACTTTGATAAAGGTCAAAAGTTGTAGAGGGGCTTCAAGCCTTTTGTTCATAGGGTCGCTATGAGTCGTGCTCAACTCAAAGGCAATCAACAACAACTGGCTCGACAGGGAGCTCTGGTGGCCTAGTGGTAAGGAGTGGTACTGCCATCCCAAACGAATGTTGTTTGAATCCACCAGCTGCACTATAGGAGAAAGATAGGCAATTTCCTCCCAGGTGATTTACTGCCTCTAAAAATCTGTTGGAGGAGTCAACTATGTGTTGGTTCCACAGTACATAACAAGTAACCCTGTGAGTCAAGGTTTAAATACCCAGGTAGGATTTCCAAGACTTTCTGGAAGCAGTCCACTTCCTCTTTCTCCTAAGGAACATCTGGTGAGTTAGAACTACTGACCTTCCAGTTACAATCAAACACCTAAACACTGCATCACCAGGGCTCCTATATGTGCCATAAAAATCATATCTGCTTAATCACTCCATTTAAAAATCAACCATATTTTGAAACAAAGAAAAATGTAATCCCTTTACATATGTATGGGCATATTATAAAGGCAAATAGGAAGTACATTAAGTGTGTGTGTGTGTGTGTGTGTGTGTGTATACATACACAGACATACATGCATATAAGTACCATATTTTATGCAAATAATGCACCAATTCTACAACTTTTACATATTGTATAATCCTCTGAAGCATTAACTTCCTATGCATACTTTATACTTTATATATATATATATTCATGTTAGTTATATCACTTACTTACTTACTGAACCTGATTCATAGCAACGTTCCATGATGTTTCTGAAGCTGAATATTAATGATATTAATGAATAATACTGTCATATTCCTGCAGAACTCTTGATGGAATCAAACCACCTGAGTTATGAGACTTTCGGGTTAGCAGAACAATATGCTGTTGACAATGCCACCAGAGTTTCTTCATTATTTTAATAAATGTATTATGTTTGGAAAGAACAAAACCACATATATGCAAAAATTCATACTCACTAATGTCAATTCCACCTTTTAGCAATCCTCCATCAAATTTCCAAGACTGCAAATTTTAATGGGAGGAGACTGTCCATCCCTATCCCTCTGATTGGCTGGTGGATTTAAACCATCAGAAACTTATTGTCAGTGATTTCCTTTGACACGGATCCGTAATCAATGGAAGCACAAAGCACAGAGGCAGCACGCAAGAAATAAAACAACTTACTGCAATGGAATCCTTGGACAATGACCAAAGATGACAGAAGAAGAATTGATACCTTTGAGTTGTGCTGCTGGAGAGTCTTGAACACTCCATAGACTGCCAGGAGAATTGACAGATCTGTCCAGGAGAGGATGAAACCAGGTTGCTCCTTGCAGGCAAGGATTTTGAGGCTCGGTCTAATATACTTAGAGCATGTAGCCAGAAGAGACCAGTCTTTGGAGTAGGACATCATGCTTGGAAGGATTGAGGGACAATACAGAAGAGGAAGATCCTGGATGAGAAGGATTGGCACAGTAACTAGGGTAATGAGAGTACATGTGTCAGAGACAGTGAGATTGGCTCAGGATAGAAGAGGACTCAGAGCTGTTTTGCATAGGAGTGCTATGAGTCACAGTCAACTCGATGGCTTATAACAACAGTAACAACTTTACAATGGAAAAAAATACACTCCTAAGACCGTCTTTAAAGTAATAAAGAGCAAGGGTGTCAGTTTAAATACTAAAGTGCCCCTGACTCAAGCCATGGTATTTTCAATTGCTTTATATGGATGTGAAATTTATACAGTGAATAAGAAAGACAAGAAATAGATGCTTGTAAATTATGAGGTTAGCAAAAGGTATTGAATATACTATGGACTGTGAAATCTACTTTGCAAAAAATGCAGCCATGGTGCTCCTTAGAGGCAAGCATGATGAAACATCATTTCACATAGTTTGGGAATTCTGTCAGAAGGAACAAACCCTTGCAAAATGACAAATACTGTGGAAATAGAGATGGCAAAGGAGAGAAACATCCTCAGGGAACTGAATTGACACAGTGACTGAAACAATGGACTTGAGCATAGGAGAGAATGTAGGGATTTCACAGGCTGGGGCAGGGTTTCATCCTGCTGTGCATAGGGTCACTATGTGTTAGAGTCAACTTCACAGCAACCAGAAACAATAACAACGTATCTGTATACATGTATGGTTATACAATACTTAGGGAGCTCTGATGGTTTAGTGACAAAGAATTGCTCTGACAACCCAAAGGTGCTCGGTTTGAATCCACCAGTTACTTTCTCTGCAGGAGAAAACTAAGCCATCTCCTCTCATGTGACTTACTGCCTCAGAAATCTTGCAGGAGGGTCAGCTACAAGTTAGCTCCAGCTCGATAGTACACAACAACAACAACTATAATTACACACAGAGACCAAGCTTTTCAGATACAGATGATGAGCCTAGTAACACCATGCTAGATACTTTTCATGAATTTATTTTCTTAAATCCTTATCAAACTTTATAATTTAGATGTTGTTATTATAATTATTCCTTTTCTACAGCAGAGGAGAAAAGCAATACACAAGTAGATTAGTCACTTTGACCAGAGTCACAGGCTAGTAGGAGGCAGAGCTCAGTTTAAATCCATTATATTCAGCTCCCTAAACCTATGCTCTTTCTAGGTCTCCTTGAATAAATAAATAACACGGAACAATGCAAAGTTTTGCTTGAAACCTTGAAAATAATATTTCCCTCTGTAGTATGTCCAAGTGCAGGTATTTCAATGTCCCACGATATCACCATGACAACTGATCCAGCCCAAGGCTAACTTTGCTTTAACATGTTCTAAATTACCTCTGTGGCTCGGCTCACCAGGGTTTGCTGGCCTTGTGAATTAAACAGAGAGCCAGTCAGAGCTATGAGTAAACTAATTTCCACTAAACGTCTGGACTCATCAACTTTTGATGTGCAGAGCTGGATTTCTAGTGCAGGCAAATGCGAGGAAAGGCTGACAAGGATTGAACTGAGGATTGCTCCAGAAATGAGGGTTGAAAATAGAACAGAAAAGTCTTAGCCTCCTGCTAGACAAGACAGATATTTGCTGTTTCCTTGTCTTCTCCATCTCCCTGTTCTTCCTATCAACAAATCTTGGCTTCCTGGCTGTACTATCCCGGGCATGTGTCCTGCAGAATTTAACCCTTAACCTACTAAATCACCTCACTCTCCATCTACCCCACAGCACGAGAGGGTATTTATCCCTGTGATTAAGAGAAACATATTCCTGTTATTCCTATAGGAAATATAGAAACATGAAGGTAAGTACTCTTTAATTAATCTTGTCCCCCCCAAAATACAATTGCAATCTATATTCTTTTTACAGGATGGCAGATAAACAAAACAACCTATGTGGCTTTTCAAGACCTCCTAGAAAAATTGAGTTGCACAAGTTTCAGGGTCACTAATAAGGAGTGTTGAGTAGCTTATTGTTGTTATGCACCGTCAAGTTGAAACCAACTTATTGCTGGCCCTCCAGGGGTTTTTCAGAGGCTGTAAAAAGCATGGGAGGAGATTTCCCAACTTTTCCCTTAGGGGCCTCTGGTGGATGGCACCCACATCCCTGGAAGCTCGCTTTCATAAGGAGAATTTAGGGGCAACCTAAAGAGAGAGGAGGAGGAAGATTGTTTCCTTTATGGTGTGATCCTTTCCCTGTTACCTCCTTATTGTCAGAAAATACACGAATCTCTTAAGTTATTCTTTATAAATGATTTGTCCGTTGGAAAGATAAGTATTGTGTCTGTGTTGGAATGGAAGAGAATAGAAAGAACACGCACCAATATTAGAGCCATAAGTAGTAAAGATCATAGCAACAGAAGCCCGCAAGAGTTAGTTAAATTACAGAGAAGGAGTTTATAATTTCACAGATCATGAAATCTGTAGTTAGAATCAAGTCTGACTAAGTCTCTCAGGGGCAAAGTGTTATCCAAGTCACAAATGGATTACATATGAATATGATAGCGGTTTTATGTATTCATTCATTTAGTTAGTCATTCAGCACTCGTTGCAGGCACCATGAGAGACAGCCTAGAAACAGGAATAAACTATCATAGCTAACCGTTGTTTTGATTGGTTACATAAAATCACCTCGTGATTCTGTGTTTTCTCAGATTATTAAATCTGGGGATGAGGAAGCACGATACATTTGATGCCCGTCATTTGAACTATGTTTTCGAAGAGCACAGCCCTACTCTTTCCATTTCATAAATTTAACAATTTAGTAAGAAAGACAAACACATGGTGGGGGTAATGTTGTACAGGTGTTTTGGATACTATGATGGCTGATTATTTATTAGGGGAACTGAAAAGAGTCTGCCTATTTCTTCAGATCGAAAGGATTTAATGATGGAGAGAGCACTAAGGCTATAATGAAAAACTGAGGGGGACTCTTGACAGCAACCAGGAGGGAAAAGCCCCGTCAAGATGCTACAGCTATTGAAAGTGTGATTAGAATGTTGAAGCCAGTGGAGTTAAGTGCAGCTAGAATGGTCCTTAGAAGGAAGGAGGTAGACTTTCTCTCACGGATTTTCAGTGTATTATTAGGAGAGGTCACACTGGACAAAAACAGCACCGTTGGTAAAACTGAAAGTTAGCAAGAACGAGGAAGACCCTCAAGGGGATGTGTGGATACACAGGCTGCTACTTACATACTCAAAGAAAGCAGCAGTTGTGAAGATGGTTAAGGACCAGGCAGTGCTTCGCTGTGTGGTACACAGTGCTGTGATGAGGTGGGAGCAACTTGAGGGCACCTAACAACAGGATAGGAAAGAATTTCTAGAGGATATAGAGGAATAGAACAAAGCGTGCATGCAACGTGCTTTGACACAGAATCACAAGGCTGGAAAGGGAGGAAATGTAGGTACAAACACAGAAAAAAAAAACTTAAAAAAATTCTAGAATAGGCAAGATTATGGAACATTTTGCCTGGCCTACTTGGAGTTGAATGGCAGGAAAGCCACTGGATGAATTTAGAAAGGGAGCAGAGTTCAAATTTGAATTTTTGTGATAACTACAAAGAGAAAGCGCCAAGTGATCCTGTATTGTTGTTGATCTCCAAGGTATCCTGCGAAAGCTGATCCTGATAAAACCCCCAGGGCACGAAAAGTAATTCCTTGGAATACAAGAAGAACTCAAAATAAGAGGCAAACAGAACATCACTCAACCCTATAATGTCCCCTGTGTATAGGAATATGACCTCTCTTACCAATTCTCTCACTATGTGGCATTTCACACCTATGACCATAGTATTAGCTCCACTACTCGATTACTCTGCATATTAATGATATGCATGTGGCAGTAATAAATGCCAAGGGGCAAGGCAAGAGTACCACCCACTGTGATGATTAAAGTTATGTGTCCTGTTGGCTGATCCATGATTCTCGGTGGTTTGGTATTTACACAATGACATCATTTGGCAGTTCTGTAATTATGTAACTTGGCATTTGTACAATGGTGCACCTTATGTTTTGTGATCTGATGTAGTCGTCCTCCATTTTTATAAAGTAACGATCTGGTCTTTAAGACCTAGCATGCAGATAAGTGAAGTGAGGGTGTAGATGACTGATGTGTTATTAATGTTACATGAAGCAGGGAAAGGAGGAGTTAGGACACAGACTTAGGAACACCTTCCATGAAGCATCAAACAATGTTCTATTTATTTTATATCTATCTTATCACCGAAGGAACCCTTCCTCCAGTACTCTTTATCTTTTCCTAAATCTTGAATTGCTAATTCTGGAAAAAACAACTTTCAAAGGAAATGGTACTCTCTTATTCTACTCTTTCTACTCCTGTGTCTTCAATCTAACTTTCCATCTGCCAATTTGCAAATCCAGTTCCATATTTAAACAATGCCTCCCAAGTTACGAGTTCTGTATCCATTCTGATTCTAAACCACTGTCAAATTATGACTGGATTTTTCCATATAAAGAACTCCTAATATTAGATGGTTATTACATAGAGATACACGAGCCATTTAGGTAGAAGCAAGAAATCAAAGACAAGATTACCAGATTTCATTCGTCGTTTGATTTATACTAAATATCTATTGCTGGCTTTTTATTCAACACTAAATGATGGAAAGTCTGGCAACTAATTTGATTTTCAAAATGTCCCACTTAGGCTTTCACATCCAGCAAGATTCTTTGGTATGTACGTGCATTTCTGTCTGAAGATGAGTATTAGGATAACCTTCAGAGCAGTACCACTCACTAGGCAGGTGTCCTTGGGAAAAATATTAAACATCTCTAAGTTATAGTTTCATCATTTTAGAAGTGTGAATTGTAAATTTGCTTTCCTGGCAGGATAATTCTGAGAATTACATGAGATAATACCTTTAAACTTAATATTGCCTAACACAAATTGAATAACTGGTAGAAATGTTAGCTCTGTTTCCCATTCATTGATTGAATATCTACAATATACCAGGGCTTTAACTAATTTCTAACTAATCTTTTCAACCTGCCTAATTTTCTCATTATATTCACACACTCACTGATTGCAAAGGTCTCAGAACTAATTCACAGCTTACGCTCCACTGGGTTTCAGAGGCTGTAAATTTCACAGGAGGTGATTGCCCATTTTTCTCCCACAAAGTGGCTCATGGATTCAAACTGCCACCAAAGTGCAGACTTCGGGTTAGCATTATGGATGCAACCAGAGTTCCCGCTCATTAGATTACCATTTTATTCTGGCAATCATACCATAAACAAAATTGTCTTATCCCAAGGCTTGCAGGCCTTCTACTATACTTTTGTTGTTGTTATTGTTGTGTGTCATGTGTCATGGAGTCAGAATTGACCCATAGTTGACCCTTCAGTGGTTTTTCAGAAATTGCGCAGGAGGAGATTGTCCATGTTTCTCCTGATTTCCCACCAGCTGGTGGATTCGAATCACATGCCTTTGGGATTCCAGTGCAGCTTCTTTCCAGTAGGCCACCTGAGTTCTACATCCTATCTACAACATCGTTGTTGTTGTTGCGCTGTAGATTCAGAACTGACCCATCACTGACCCTGCAGTGGGTTTTCAGAGGCAGTTAATAGCACAGGAGGAGATTGCCCATCCGTCTCCTGCAGAGGAGCTGGTGTCCTCGAACTGCATGCCTTCGGGATTGCAGCACAGCTCCTTGCAACTAGGCCCCAGAGCTCCCATCTACTACATTATGCCCCTTAAATCAGACATTACTAACAAAAGCAACCGGTGGAGCCAAAACCCCAAAAGCATAATGATGTTATATGCTCGAGGTAAAATAATAACCCAAAAGCTCAACTAATTGCCATTAAATCAGAGCCAACTCACTGCTGATAAGTTTTCAGAGGCTGTAAATCAGATGGGAGGAGAATGCCTATCTTTGCCTGTGGAGAAGGTGGTAGGTTTGAGTTGCTTGATGTCGAGTTAGCCTAACAACTCATTACTCAGCAAACCACCTGAGATTTAAAAAAATTAGCACTAATTTATATTATCTAGAATATATTGGGATGTCTGTTTGTTTATTCTACTACAACTAAAAGAGTGATAAAAAGGTTTATTCATGTGGTTGTTTCCATGCTGTGTATTGAATACAATAAATGTGAATAACATTCTTTTCCTAGAAATGCTAGTGAATCAAGTAAAATAAGAAAAAGTATAATGTACACAAAGCAAATGGATATATTTGGATAAAATATAGGCAGAGAAAAATAGAACATTTTGCTTCAGGCAAAAAAAAAAATCAAAGTCATAGAATCCAACATATAAAAACAGGGCATAGTCATCATAATGTCAAAACAGGGTTATTTTTTAATCTACAGAAAGTCAAATATTCACTTTGATTAATAAGATGCTAAAAACTTGATAATGTAACAGCACTTCATAGTACCCGTGCAACAGTATTTTCCAAACAGAGGTGTGTTTGCTATAGAGCTTGGGACTGCATTAGATGTTTGCTGAGTTTGTTATAATTAATGTCACTGCACTGAATGTCAAAGGAATTACTAATGATTAGCCTCTGATTATAAAGACCTGCCTATCACGTTTATTATGTTAACATTCAAAACAAGCTACGTTATTAAAGCATTTGTTTTTGAATTGTCAGCCAAATCCATTGCTCTCAAGTAGGTCCCTACTCCAAGTGGTCATATAGCACAGAGTAATATGTCCCTGAGGTTGTCCAAAACTGTAGCCTTTATAGAAATAGATTGCCACATCTTTCTCCCATGAAGTGCGGGTAGGTTCAAATTCTCAGTCTTTCAGTTAGCAGCCAAGCATTTCAACCATTGTGCCAACTAGCCTCTTTGAACTGTCAGAAGCAATCTGTAAATCAATGAACTGAAGTTTTCAGAACCAAAGATCTCCCGTAGGTCACTGGTTTTCTCATTGAAACCGTGTCCTTTAATATTACATTATTCAGGCAGATGATCATTTGAAAAGGGGGAAAAACCTGAAACTCCCTAAATAAGATTTTGACATTGTCCATCACTCAATGAGGAGTTATATCTATCTTTATTTAAATAAGCTGGATATCATTTTTACTATGTGAAATGTAAAGAATGCCATTGATTTTTCTATAGAATGTACAACCAGTGAACACAAAATTCTGTTAAAATAGAAAACAGATGCATTTTCTTAGAACCCTCATTATGTCCTATTCTCCAAAACAACTATATATGAAAATTAACTAGGGAACTGAATTTCAATGACATTCACCCTTCTCCATGTCAACTAAAAAAACTGAAGACTTAGTACTCTTGAGGAAAATACCTTACAAAAGACTTGAGCTTGCAGAGTTATCAATGATGTCATGAGCCTGGCCATCTGCAAGAGCAAAATAAAAACTGGTTCTGAGAGAACAATACTATATTTACATCAAACAGGTACTTCTTAACATTGAGCAGTTATTAAATACTAAAGATAAAAATCTTTATTTTCTTCTAAAAAAATTAGGAGTTTGGGAATCAGAGTAAAGGATTGTCACCTGTGCATTAATAGTGTGTATTATCTATGCTTTTATTTAACCAACATTTACTGAATGCCATGTGTGTATGAAATGAACAGAAGCATAATGCAGTAATACTTTATAATGACGCTAGTTGAAGTTTGGTCTTTGAACTAGCATCATCATCGTCACCTGGATATATGGTAGAAATGCAAATGCTTGGACCCCACCTCTATTTACAGAACCAGAATATCTGGGTTTGGAGCCTAGAAATCTGTGGTTTCCGTTTTTCCATGTGATTACGCTTCTCAGTAAAGTTTGAAAACCATTGCTTTTTAAGTAAATTGTCTCATTAAAGGCTAGAATGATCGCACCTCATTCTGAGGAGATCACGAGTTCGCTTTCTCCAATCAAACACAGGCTTTTCTGTATTCTCTTAGGTGTTCCATCAAGCCACTCTTGCTATATGTGTTTGAAGATTTTTAACAAGGCAAGTAGTGAATAAGTTAACAGTTCTCTTTGCTGAATGTCTTAGATCAATGGTTCAGCTCAATCCTCTAGCCTGGTAAATGTGTGTGGTTCATATTTGCAAGGACAGTCTGGATCATGCTTGACTTTCCTCAATATAGCAGCAAAGAAAAGAAATAAAAAGAAGAATTGGACTCATATTGCTATCTTCATTCACCCTGAGGAATGAACTTACCCACCCACTTCTGTGGAATTGATTCTGACTCTCGAGACACTATAGGAAAGAATACAAGGACACCCAAAGATGCCCAGAGCTACAGTCTTTCGAATCAGAATGCCACCTCTTTCTCCCTCAGAGAATGTTGCCGGTTTCAGACCCTGACCTTTCTCTTAGCTGCCACTGCTTTGATCGCTGCACTACTCGAGCTTCATGAGGAATGAACAGTGGATCTAAAAATTAATACTCTTGAATGTGGAGCTCAGGAGACAGGAGAGGTTGATGGTCATTGGAGCTCATCCTATGAAACATCTAAATCCCCTCATTAGTATTCATGGTACCTGGTAAGCCGCACTTCTGAGCACTGACTTTAAATCAAAAGCTTTGCTCAAAATTCTCATCTCTTTGCAAATCACAGTGAATATCAATGATGGGGAGGATGGGGGGAGTTACAGCGTAGAAGATTGCAAATGGGCCTTAGAAATCATCTGATCCAACTGTCACTTTACAAAAGAGAGACCTAAGGTGTAGAGAGATGCATTGACTTGTCTGGGTCACACACGGACATTGGCAGTGTTGCGACTGGCACCTGGGTTTCCTTTCTCCGTGTACAGTGTGGATTATTAGATCAAGTCCTTCAAGCAGGGTTTTTACAAGTATCTATTTCCAAATGGATCTTCATTCCCAAACACTTCCAAAGAAGTGAGGCTCTCTAGGCGAGAGACTCCCCACAACGTCTTCAAGTTGGCGCTGCGTGGAGAAGATGAAAGACACCACTGATGTTAGGGAAGGCGAGAGGCCCTGGTGGATTAGCATCCATAAAACAAACTGATGTAGCACAGAAAGACGCTGCTTGTAAATATCGTAAATCATTTTGCTGTGATTCACTTTCGGCGAGCGTGCATATGGGCAGAGATAATTTACGTTCCATCATCAGGTATGTCTTCGGGAGTGAAATGAGAGCTGTAAAACCTTGTCTAGGAATGCCTCGGAGAGAAGACCAGAGGACCAAGAGCCAGAGGGTTCAGGGGAAGTATTTGGATACAGAAAGTAACTCACTAGAGACAAGAAGGATTTTTAAGAAGAAGAGAAAGATGGCAACTGTCTGCAAAATGGATTTGCTTCCTGCTCAGTCCTACCGGGCAATCTAGAATTCATTGACAGGGCTGCGGGTGAAGGAAAACTATATCAACAGCCTGCAATAACGGCATGAGTCATCAAATTTGAGAAGCCAATAGCCAAATGTGATTAAAGCACATATACCCAGGAGAACAGCTGAGTATGTTCAGGGGAGACTTTAATCTCAAGAAACCTTTACTGTGGAAAGTCCTAATTCTGCAAGAAGGGCAAGTGAATTGCTTTTGGAGACTGAAGTTGTTCAGAAACTGCCAGAGACTAAAATTCACATACTTAATACTGAATGAACATCTTACATAATATTTTGGGTTAATTAAGCCTTTTATTCTAGAGTTTTAGGTTTAGGACTGCTAACACTACACTAAAGATTTCTAGGATTCCTGTACAAAGTTACATACACCCCTGGCAATACCTGTAAAAATACTGCAATAAAACTCATGGGGGTGTCCACAGGCAGATGTAATAGCCACAGCAATAAGTTGCTGTTCTTGGGGTCTTACTATTGCAATTTTCTGAACCTTACAACATTTTCCTTTTATTTACATTTGATTATGTATCTATCACCCTCCTAGGTGCTCTAAGGTCCTACAAGAGAAAAAGGAGACAAAATGAGCACACACAGAGCTAGAGGTGAGCACTAGTAACAATTATGAGAAAACTGTGAGGTTTCAATTAAGCACTGATGTGCTGATTTAGGAGTCCCTTGGTGTGCCAGTCTTTGGAAAAAGACATTGAAGGACTTGGAAAGGTGCAAGGTCAGTACAAGAGAAGACCTTCAACAACATGGATTGCCACAGTGACTCTAACAGTGGGATGAAACCTATCAGCATTGATGAGAATGCACAGAATAGGGCAGAGTTCAGATCCCTTGCTTAGAGGGTCGCTGTGAGTCATAATCAACTCATTGACACATAACAACAGCTGTGCTAGGCTAACAATGGAAAAGGCTGGTGGTTCACGTGTATCCAGGGGTGCTTTGATAGAAAGGGCCGGTTGTTTATGTCTGAAAAACCAGCCTTCGAAAGCCCTACAGAACACAGTTTTCTGAGGCATGTGGGCTCATGGATCAGAATTGACTCAGGGGAAATTGGCATTTTATACTGATTTAGAGGGGGAGGGGGACACTACCCAATACAATAACGAAAATAAAAGCAAAGTTCTCAATTGAGCAGAGAGAATGGAGCAATTAGCATGAATAGCAAAGAAAGCTTCATGAAAGTGAAATAGAAGTAGGATCCTAAAAGGTACATTGAATTTGAATGTTGTAGCTAAATGCCTGTGTCACGTAGGACATATTTTTGTTAGGTGCCGTCAAGTCATAGATGACTCATAGCAGCCCTATGATCAAAAGACCCAAGCACTATTCACAGAGTTTCCGGAGACAAGCCATTTCAGAAGTGGATGCCGCTCCTGCTTCCAAGCTAGAACATAGTAGAGATAATTATTTTCAGACTTAAGTCATTAATCTTCTAAGATCATGTGTTAGAAAGCAAAGCCCATTGTGTTTTGGCCAATATAGATGTGTCAGTTAAGTGGATATATTTTTAAAACAATTGGAAATATAAGAAGAGGCTATAGGAAGCAAGATTCAGAGTTTGAAATGTGTTATTCAGATTTTTAATTCATCTTTCTGGTGGCAGTAGTTTAAAAAAAATGGATGTTCTTTCTTAGTGATGGAGTGAACAAGAATGAAGGCGTAGGAGATGGCACATGAGTGTAAATTTGCATCTGTGTTCATAGGAAAAGGAAGTATTAAATGAGTTGACACAACCAAATATTTCAGGGAAGAAAAATGTTATATGACTGACCACCACATCTGGTTCTTCAATAATTTAGAGGATAATGAAGACTAGAAAGAGGATATTGGATTTTGCAAGGAGGAGGTTTCAATAATATTTGATATAATCATTTCAGTGGAGTGTTGTATGAAGACAGACTTTGAATGGATGCCTTTCTGCATGATTCACGACTGAGAATATGCACTTCCATCCAAATGTACTGAGTCGGAAATTACTTTTTTACATTAGTTCTGTAAAGCTCACCAGAGGATTTTGTTTAAACGTAGATTCTGATCCAGTAGATCTAGAGTGTAAATGCAAACCAAGTGATTGAAATCCTGGTTTGAAACAGCTTTAATGAGAATTGGTAAGAAGATAGTTTTATATATTCTGAGCTAGAGAAACCTGAAAATACTTTTTATATGGACTAGAAGAGGAAGGGTAAGAGCTCTTTTTATATCTGCATCAAACCCTTGATGTTGTTCTAACCCGTTAATATACTTTGCACTTTCTAACTCATAAATATGAGATCGTTTCTAAGGTAATTCCTATGATCTTTCTTTCTTTATCGTGTTTCTTAATTCATGTTCCCTGGAACTTAAAATCTGACTAGATGAGTTTGACTTTGATTTCATTGAATTATAAAAGGAAACAATGGGACTCTATAGTAGAGTCCAGTTAATAGTAAATACTGATTAAAAGTTAATAGCAAAGTAATTTTCTGTTATTATTATCTTTTATTTAGCTTTAGATTATCTTTTTTCCATTTTACCATATATCATTTCTATTTATGTGATGAGTTTGGAGGCTTGAGAGGTTGTTATTCTGACATAGGAAAGGGACGTAACATTGAAAGCTACTCAGGAAGTGTCTACACTGCCTCCCATATAAAAGGTTGGTGTTCAAAACAGGGTTAACAATAAACTCTTGCATCTACAAATGAATAAAACCAATGAAGGAATGCAAACTGAGTGGCATTATGCTGTTACTATATCGAGATTAGGTTTAAAAAAAATCACATTTCCTTATTTTGAATAAGATTGTTAACTCCCTTATTTTACACGCTCTTTCATAAAATAACACCAATATCTAACTTGAAAGCTAACTGTGAGATTGGTTACATTCAGATGTGTAAAGTGCTTGGGGTATGGTATAAAGAAAGCCCTCAATAACTGATGGCTCTTATCATTATCATTGAGTAGATACAATTACAGAAGTTTTGGGGGGGTATTTTTATTTTATACTGCTTTATTTACAAAGCTTAAGTACATTGTTTTTCATACCGGATCTTTCCCATTTCCTTCATCACCCCTACCTATAAAATTGTGCGACCCTATGATTGATCACCCCCCCCAGCCTCACCCCTCCACTTCCACCCTTCCCTCCCCCAATCCTCATACTCATTCTACAATGATGGTTTTATATAGCACTTGTCCCCATGAGATTGAGTTAGTTCACTCAGCGTAATGCTCTCCAGTCCCTCCCAAGTTAGTTTTGATTGAACACCAAGACAAATCCATATTCCAACTCTAACTTCCCCCTAAAAAAGGCGTCATTGTGGCATAGTACATATAAATATCCATCTGTTTAAAGAAAGCTCAGCAGTTTGAATTCACCCGCCACTCCTCAGAAGAAAGATGGGGAGTCTTAGGTATAGATGTCTGCCCGGACTTGGAAATCTGATTGAGGATCACTATGGTTCAGAACCATGGATTATGAGAACCTCTCAAAAGATTACTAGCCAATTAGATCTATATTTGTATAAGACTGGCTAAGTAGGAAAAGATAATAACAATAATAGAAGATACAGATAATAATTGTAAGAGGCACGTCAAGCTAAAGTTCTATTTGAATCACTTTGTGCCTTCTAGGTTTACATTGTCCTGCACGAGAGCCCCTACGGCAGCTGCCTTGTTGTCAAATTCCCTAGGAATGCACACTCCCTGAAAGGGACTTTGTTACTGTCTAATCACTGTGTTTTTCTCATCCATCCAGGAGCAGGGTGGCCATATTTTTTCTTCTTTTTCATCTTCAAGTACATCAATGCAGAAAGACATTTTATCATATGTTGGATGCAGCTAAACAAATTTTAATCCCAGACTTTACCACATCCAAGATGCCTTTAAGGGACAGGACTTTGTTCTTATCATTCCTGGGCAAATCACATTTCCAGAACTCCAGCCAACTATCAGACTCTGTCATAGTCAGTACTCTGAACTCTGATTCTCTTCCCTGCTATGTTTTAGATAAGGTTTTTATTTTCTACATCTGAGGAGAGGTAGAATGCCTATTTGTACAAGGGACAGTTTCCAAAATAATGGAAATCTGATTTCATTTGGCTATTTTTTTTAACTTGAATTTTATTAAGTTCAATTGAATTTTAATGGCTACCTTACATATGTGTCAATGATCATGTCTCACAGAGCATTGCCTTTAGGGTAAATGTGTACATTATAATGTCTTCAAATATTATATTCCCCTAGATATATATTCATGAAATTACTATTTCACTTCTGCACATTCATTTTCTAAGTCACTCAGATATGACTTAATAGGCCTTAAGAAATGCATACAGATTAAAATCAAATCCTACTTTCAGGTATTTTAAGCATCTTTAAGTTTGTTTACTCTTATTTAGGAGCTCTGGTGACCCAGTGAGTTACACAGCCAGCCCAAAGGCACAAAGTCTTTCATAGAGCTGCTTCATGACATAAAGATAAATAATCTTCTCCTGTGCTGTTTAACCTGCCATAGGGTCAGTTGTAAGTTGGTTCTGACTCAACAGTACATAACAACAACAGAATAAAAGCAACTTATGTAAGTTCCTAGTGGCAAGAAGCTGAGCTACAATGCCAAAGGCATGTGGTTCGAGGCCACCAGCTGCTCTGCAGAAGAAAGATGGGCAATCTCCTCCCATACCAATAACTGCCTCTGAAAACCCACCAGAGAGTCAGCTATGGGTTGGTTGTGACTCAACAGTACACAACATCAACAGCTATATAAAATTAATTTAATATGACAAAAGAAATACATAGCTTATCCCACCACCTCCCTGTCAGTTTGCCATGTGGCCATAGCTTGCTGTGAGTCTGGCTCTTATATCACGTTTCTTTTAAATACTAACCAGTAGACAGGTTTCAACAGAGCTTCCTAATCAAGACAGAATCAGAGATAAAGACCATCAGCAAAATTCCGAAAATTACCCAACGAAACCCTCCCAGGACACAACAAAATATTGTCTGACTTAGGTGTTTTGCTTGTGTCATCAGGAGGAATCAATCATTGGAGAAGGACATCATGCTCAGTGAAGCAGAGGCCAGTAAGGACATGAAAAATCCCTGATGAAATGACTATGAGGATCGTCCAGGATCAGGCGGGATTTCGTGCATAAGATTGTACGTTCACTCATTTTATTTTACATAAGATTGAGATGCGGCAGAGTCGACTAATGACAATCCAGCTCAAATGACAATAAAATCTTGAAGTTCAGTAGTCAAGGCAAGATGTTTATTAATGTTATTGATAAATACTATAGCGATTATGTTCACATTTAATGAAAAAAGACATCATTTTAAACTGTTCTCTCCCTCATCTGTTTCAATGCAGTCTACATAATTTATCCAGTTTTCTCAGTCTTACCCCAACCCTGATGTCAGTCCCATTCTACAACAGTGGCACTAGGCAGTATTTGTCTTTTTGTGACTGAGATAGTTCACACAGAAAACACTTTAAAAGCGATATATGATAGGGCATTATGGTTATCATAAGAGTCCAGAATTAAGGTTGCATAGTGGAGTGTACTCGGGGCAGTGGGGTGGGGGGGTGAAGGGATTGTATACCAATGAAGGAATTTTTCTTTTACTTTTCAAAAAGAGGAGCGAACGGGGAGTAGGGGGGAGAAAAGTGCAACAGTGAATGAATGGAATTCCAAAATATCTGTAAATATTCATTAAAATTAAGAAAATAAAATTTAGTGCAACAATGAATGAACGGAAACCCAAAATCTCTGTAAATGTTTATGAAAATTAATAAAATATAATTATAGAAAAAAAAAGAAAATAAAATTTTTTTAAATGTCATTTCAGTTTGGATTCAAACTGGAAATAAATGACTCTTTGCCATGGTGCAACATTGACATCCCAGAAGAGTTCTATGTAAAATAATAATAGCATATGGTATAGAAAAGAGATACCGCTGTTAGTGTTAATAGAAATAAAAGAAGGGCTTATGAAAAACGTGATGGGAGAAGGATGGGCAACCTCCTCCCTTGCGATTAACTGCCTCTGAAAACCCGCTGGAGGGTCAGCTATCGGTCGGTTCTGACTTGACAGTATACAACAACATTACAGCAGTGAGGCTGTGAGTGGTAGATTAGGGTTGATCATAAACTATTTGCCTGTTTCCCTCAATGCACTAATTCTTTTCCCTTCCCTTTAGTCTGGCTTGTGACTTACTTTGACCAAAAGAATGGGATAGAAGTGGTAAACTGGGATTTCAGAGTCAGAGAAAAACAAACTACCAAATATTTGACAAAAACTTGAATTAGACCAGCAATCCTCCATCACTGGAAATTTGTCCCTCTGGGACATTTTCTTCTCACTGCAACTTAGCACAGAGACACAACTGGCATCTAAAGAGTAGAGGCAGGGACGCTGCTGAACATCCAGCAATGCACCACCTAGCCCCCTCACTCCACACAGCAAATGTGGGCCTGAAATGTCAAAGAGACAGAGGATGAGAAATTTCAAACTAGACTAGGAATGGAGAAAGATCAGTCATGCAAAGAGAGACACCATCTACACTACCTCCGAACACCAGCCATACTAGTCAGTAAGCTATAGTCAGGCTGTACTAATCTTTCCTTCACCTGGTTAGTAAGGGAGACATATAAACACTGCACTGTTCTGTCAGGAATAGTCCAACTGATAATGGTCCTGTAGGACAAAGTGTCATTGCCCCATAGGGTCTGAAAATAGACCAATACAGTTTTTCACTGCCAAGTGGCTGTTGGATTAAAACTAGCAAACTTCCAGTTAGCTTCCAAATACTTTAAGCACCACACCATTTGATCACCTAGTAATACTTACTGTAAACATATTTAGAATAAAATCAAGTGTGGGCATGTGTGTGTGTGTATATATATATATAATAAAATCAAGTGTGGGCATGTGTGTGTGTGTGTGTGTGTGTGTGTGTATGTGTATATGTACACACATATTATACATATAGATCTATAATTTGTTCATTTTGAGACACAAAGTTCATGGGGCTGTCAAGATGACTTGCGTTTCTATAGTCCTGTTAGCCTAGATCTTTTCATTAACATTTCCATTCATCTTTTGTGAAACCACATTAGCCCTTCGGTATATACTGACTCATTTGTTGAAAAGAGTTTACATCAGAGCCCAACTGTTATTTGCCTGCAGACTGTGGTATATTAATGCCCAAGTGCTATGCCTATCATCTATATAGCACTTTCCCGAATTTGGGTTCATTCATCTCTAAAAAATTCTTTGTCTTCTGTAAGAAGTCCAAATCAGACTTAGTACTAGGCTGGGCTTCTTCTTGATTAAAGTTTCTGATTCTTTTTCCAATGTGATGTCTCTTAGACAGTCCACTTCTTTTTGTATTTGATTTTCAGCTCAAGTCCAGAACCTAACATTTAGTCCTTTTAAATTTCACCTTGTTTTATCCATTGTATCATTCTAAATTGTCAAGATTCTTTTCCCTCCCCCTCCTCGGCATTTTAAAATAATCTCCATGTCTCTGAGCTTCTCATCACTTGAAAATTTGATAAGCCAGCTTTCAGTTTTGCATAACAGTCTTGAAGAGGTCAGAACAGTAGATGATATGTTGCTTTTAAAAATGTCTATTCTGATTTGCATCTGTATGTAGGGAATTTTGAACATTTCTTCATGCGATTGTGTGCCATCTGAATGTCTTCTTTGGTGAAATGTCTATTCATATCCTTGTGATTGGGTTGTTTACCTTTTTCTTGTCAAGGTGCTGGAGTATTCTACAAATTTAACATGTAAGCCCCTTTTTAGATATGAGATATCAACTCACCCCAGCAACAATAGTAAAGTTCAACAGGGCAGCAAAAACAAATGCTAATGAGATGGTGGAGAGATTGAAACTCTTACTCACTGCTATTAGGAATGTAAAATGGTATGGCCACTATATGAAGTGGTCGGAGGCTTTCTCAAAATGTTGGAAATAGAAATACCATTTGATCTAGCAATTCTACCACTGGGAATAGACCCTAGTGAGCTGTGACTCAAACAGATGCGTGCACACTCATGTTTATTGCTGCGTTATTCATAATAACAAAGAGATAGAAGTAACCCAAGTGTCCATCAACAAATGAGGAGATATATAAACTATGGTATATTCATTCACACAGTGGAATATTATGCAGCATTGAAAAACAATGACCTCAGAAAATATTACACAAGGGAGCTCTGGTGGCCTAGGGGAAAGAACCTGCACTGCAATCTCAAAGGTGCATGGTTCGAATCCACTAGATGCTCCTTTGGAGAAGGAGGGGCAATATCTTCCTGTGCCAGTCAGATCTGATTCAACAGTACACAACAAGAAAAAAAGAAAAACAAACAAAAAACCATTATAAAACTTGGGGGTAGCCTTGAGGTCATTATGCTGAGTGGAAATACCTCAGTCACAAAAGGGCAAATACTGCATAATACTGCTGTTATAACATAGAATAGACATAGGAAGGAAAGTTGGGGAGAGAATGGGAAAAGAATGGATAGATTCATGAATACTGCATTAGGTCAGATGAGGGGCAGAACTGTCCAAAAGGAATAAATGATTAGGCATTATATGTTTGACAATCTGGGGTGCATTGTCGAGGGGTGGGAGGGGAACAAAAAATGTACAACAATGAAAAAAATTAAAATAAAATATTTTTTTTAATGTCTACTCTCCTGCATTGACACGAGGAGGTTGTGCTAGGTCCCAGGCATACACGTGGCAGAAGCCGAGCATGAACTGTGGACTTTTCAGATATCATTACAATGCTTTGTCGAAACTAGGTACAGAGGAGGTGCTTTAGCAAAACGTTGTTCTCTTGTAAATTACTCCAAAATAAACAAATAAGCATGAAGGTTTTCATCTGAAGATGCTAAGATGATGCTGCATTGATGAAACAATATCATTTATGCATGTTTTAATTATTGCTTAATATTTTGGTATTAAAAATAACTCCACGTATGGTTAAGTCACATTACATTCTAAAACAATTTTGATACAGTAACTGGGGCAATGGAGGTAGGTGGGTTGGAATTAGCGAGACTGGCTCAGAACAGGGAAAGCTTCAGAGCCGCTGTTCCTAGAGTTGCTAGGGGTCACAGGCGAATGACTCGATGTCACATAACAACAACCATGGAACAATGTCTGGCATTCACAGCCCAACAGAAAAGAGTAGATCTGCCTTATAGAGTTTCCAAGGAAGTATTTTTTAAAACTTTTGTTTGTTTGTTTGGGTTTTTATTTTATTTTAAATTGGTTTGCTTATAAGTTTGTATGCATTGTGTTTTACACTATCCTTCATTCCCATTACGCTACAGACAATAATTCTCATTCATTATGTTTTATAAAATGAATTGTCGTTGAACTTTCCCCCATCATTATAGTTCACAGAGGATATTGGTTCTTCGTTCAATTTTGTGACATAGATTAGGATCCTAACATTGCAGCAGCACGTGGCACTTTTTTCCCCACTTTTCCCTGTTTTTCTGGTCCTCCTCCTTCCCAGTCTCCTCCCGCCTTCCGAGCTCTATCCAGGGGCAAAGTTTTCGTTTTCAATGTTGTCTGACCAACAGTTACAGCAGCAGATGGTCCAGCTTCGTCTCCTGGAAGAGTTGGTCATCAGTCACACACTGCGCCACCAGCACTAACCATGCGTTAGTGGAGAAGAGTGACTTAATGTGGACTGCCAGAAGAATGAGTAAGTCTCCCTTGGAAGAAAGCTGAGGCAGAATTTTTCTTGAAGTGAAGAAGACATTTCTCTTTATTGAAGGCATGTTTACATCAGGAGGGATCAGTCTTTAAAGCACATTGTCTTTGTTAAAGAAGATCAGGGGAAAAGGGAGAATTTCAACAAGATGGATTGACACAGCAACTGCAACAAGGGAATTAACAGCATACACAGCGAGGATGAAGGTCAGAGATTTCATTCTACTGGAACTCCGTGGCACTAAATACCAATCAATTCCATGTTAGTGAGTGTTGGGGTGTATAAACACAAAGAAAAGAAACATGATTTCATAAATAGCACAAGATTCATTCGTCTATTCCACACGTTAAGTGCACATCCAATAGCAACCTTGACATGGGGTGTTGTTGTTGTTGTTATTATTTTGTTTTTAATATGTAAATGATAAGCTGTTGGGAATTTAAGCAATACATAGGAATACACTTCTTTGTTATACCTTTGCATTTGGGATAGTAAAGTGGCTCAGTGGCCCATTGTTATTGTGGTGGTGGTTGTTCGGCGTTGTGGGATTGACTATGAATCATAGCAACTCTGTGAACAGCAGATGGGACCCCTGTCCTAAGCTGTGCTGCCCTCTTATCTCAGCCATGCACAAGGCCTTTGATGCAGTCACTCAGTCAATCCATCTCACCGAGGGTCTTCTCTCTTGCTGGCCTATCTTTCCCCAAATGTTGGGTTTTTTCCAAAGACTTAAACCTCTCTTGACAAACTGTCCAAAGTGTGTGCAACCAGGATTCATTGCCCTTGCCTCTAAGGAGTCCCCCAGTCATACTTGCTCCAAAATAGATTCGTTTGATCTTTTGGCAGCCCATGGTACATGCAGTACTTTTGTCAACACCACAGTTCGAAGGCACTGAGCCTTCTTCGGTCTTCCTTATTCAAGTGAAAGTATTATGGCTTTAAACTGACATCTTTACTCCTTAGCGCTTTGGAAAAGTCCTTGACAACAATTTTTCCCAATGCAACGTATCTTTTCTTTTCATCACTGTTGTTACCATGGGGATTGATTATGGATTCAAGTAAAGTGAAGTTTTTGACAATGTCAATCCTTTCTCCATCTATCATGATCAAATTGCAAGCATAATGAATAACACTGATGATCTAAAATTAATTTTCATTTTAAAAAAATGCAATTGTGGTGAAATATCTATAACAAAGCATTTGTCATTTCAACCATGGCTCAATATACAATTCAATTATATTCATTATTTTGGCCATGATGTACAATCAACACACTATCCGTTACCAGTTTTTTCATCACCCTTAACAGAAACTCAGCTCCCTTCAAGGAGCCCCACCCCACATTCTGACCCCACCTGCCTCTTGTAACCACTTTTAAACTCGAGATTCTCAGCATTTGCCTATTGTAGATATTTTACATTAGTGAGATTATATTGCTGCTGTTGTTATACATCATCAAGTCAGACCCAACTGACAGCTGACCCTCCATTGGGTTTTCAGAGAGTGTTAAATGCATCGGAGCACATTGCCCGTCTTTCTCTAGAGGAGCAGATAGTAGATTCAAACCATGTGCCTTTGGGTTGACAGAGCAACTCCTTACCACTAAGCCACCAGAGTGAAATCACACACTATTTTAAAGTACATATTTTTAGAACCACTTTGTTTCTAAATGCAAGGCAGTTTATTTTGTCTGATTTTTATTTGGGGGGAAAATGTTTCAAAGCCAGAGGGAAGACATTATTAAACCTCGGTGAGACTGAAAAGCTGTTCACCTTAAACATTCACTGTCTTCAACATCTACGGTTTGACAGGGTTTTAAAGAACAATTTTTAGTAGATTGCATTTATATTTTAAAAATTGTTTTGTACTCTGACGTGTAAGTCCATGAACCCAGCACACAGTGCACTCATCGTTAACACTTTGGTTATTTAATTACCTTAGACAGCAATCAGTGAGAGAACCAGTATATTGGGATTCCTCTGTATGTTAGATTCCAGGAAACACAGCCTTGAGGAGTTGATGTTTTTATTGTTTGAAATCCCATAATGTAGGAAATTGATTTGTAATTTAAGGAGGAGGATTTACACTCACGCCCTGCTGCTTTGTGGTCTACCTCCCAGTCTCCTCAATCTCCTCCTCCCTTTACCATCTTTTTAAAAAAAACTTGAGCACTATATAAATTCAAAGAGAAAAGATTTCAAATATAAATATAAAAATAGGGATAATACAATGAACATCCATATACTCATCATTTGATTTAATACTTTATCATTTTGGCATAAAACTAATGTTAGGATTTTAGAGTATGTTTAAAGAAATAAAACCTATTGAAAATGCTTGAAGACACTCCTACCCTGCTCTAGAGACTTTGTAGAAGGGGTAGAGAACATCCAAAAATTGAACCCTTTCTGTTCTTAATTTTGATATTATCACTGTTACTGCTACCCAATCATTTCCAAGTCCTAGTCACTTCATGACAAAAATGAACTACAGCATAAGGCTTCCATTACTTTATTGTTTCAGAAATAGCTGGCTAAGGCTTCCTCCCGAAGAGCTTCTGGGTGTGATTGAACTACTAACCTTTTTGTTAACAACTGAGCACTTAACCGTTCCTACCCCCAAGATCACAAGCATTGTTTGACACTGCTCAAGAGTCCATTTCTATTTTTCTTTTTTGGCAGAAAGTGGAGGGGAGCAGCATTCAACATTGAGTTGATATTTATGCCTGCTATACATTTATTGTTTTAACTCAACACTCTTGGTAACAGCAGCCAGGAAATCAGGAGATTAATTGCATTGGGAAAGTCAGCTGTAAGGGACCTCTCAAGAGTACTGAAGAGCAACAATGTCCGACTGGAGACTAAGGTGTGCCTGATTCAGACTATGGTCTTTGCAATTACGTGCTATGCATCAGAGAGCTGGACAGTGACTAGGGATGATAGAAAGATAATTGATGCCTTTGAGTTGTGGTGCTGGAGAAGAGTGTTGAATATACCATGGACTGCTAGGAAAACAAGTTCCTCCTGGAGAGAGTGAAGCCAGAATGCTCCTTGAAGTCAAGGATTCTGAAGCTTCATATGACATACTTTGGGCATGTTGCAAGGAGGGACTGGTCCTTGGAGAGGGACATCATGTTTGGGAGAGTGGAGGGATGGCACAGGAAAGGAAGACCCTCGATGAGATGGATTGCTTCTGTGAGTGGAGTGGAGGGAATGAGTGTGTTTGAGACAGCGAGGATGGCACAGGATAGAACGGCGTTTAGGGCTCTTGTACACAGGGTCACTATGAGTCGCATGTGACTCAATGACACATAACAACAACAACAACATTTATTTTGTGAACTCCTTTTGACTGCTATGTAGAAATTAATTGACCCAAAGTAATATCACTTATGTTAAGTTAGCAGACTTAAGGAATCTGAGAGAATGAGAGAAAGCTTAATGCAGCTTTATTAAAGGGGGGAAATAGGGGAACTCCTGGGTGAGGGGCCTCATTCTGGAGATGCAGAATGGGAAGACACAGCTTGAATTTATTAGAAAGAGCTTTTATAACAGAGTCTTTAGGGAGGGACATTCCATTGTCATTTATGGTTTGCCTGTTAGCTCAGCCAGATAGGCAAGGCTGTTTGCTCTTCTCATCAGAATTCTTCGTTCTCCCCCTTGGACCCCTTGTCCTGGCCTAACGTCTTTTATGTTTATTCTTCTGTTGACTGAGTTTGTATCAAACGGTCACTATTACAAGCAGTCACAATGACCATCTTTGTTCATGTCTCCTTGCACAGAGAGACGGAGTCTATGCTCTGTCACATGAAAAGCAGGCACAAGTTCCATTTGACCTGATACGTGCTTTCCCACATATTGCGGCCAAGATGCCACTCCACCAGTGGCAGTTGCTAGTTCATCGTTTGCCTCCCCCATTCCCCCATCAGTTGGCTTGAGCTAAGCTAATAAGCCCACTGCTGTGATGTCAGTTCTGACCCCTAGTGGCCCTCCTTCAGGTTTCCAAGGCTGTAAATCTTGATGGAAAGAAACTGCCCATCTTTCTCCTTAGGAAAAACTGATGGATTTGAACCACTGGCCTTTAAGTTAGCAGTGAAACACATAACTAAAAATGCCACTGGGTTCTCATCTTTCTCCCACTGAGAAGCTAGAGTATTTTAATCACCACTGGGCCAATTGGCAGTATCATGATAGATGGTGAAGAGATTGAGATTGTTGACAGCTTCAGTTTGCTTGTCTCTACAACCAACACTCTTGGTTCCAGCATCCAGGAAATTAAAGCACAAATTGCACTGGGAAAGTCTGCTGTCAGAGGCCTCTCCAAAGTACTGAAGAGCAACGATGTCAGTCTGGAGACTAAGGTGCTCCTGATCTGGCCATAGTCCATGCAATTACTTCCTATACATCAGAAAGCTGGACAATGACTAGGGATGATAGAAGGAGAGTAGATTCCTTTGAGCTCTGGTGCTGGAGAAGAGTATTGAATATCCCATGGACTGCTAGGAGAACAAACAAGTTCCTCCTGGAGAGGGTGAAGCCAGACTGCTCTTGGAGGCAAGGATTCTGAAGCTTCATCTGACATACGTTGGACATGTTACAAGGAAGGACCAGTCTTTAGAGAGGGATGTCATGTTTGAGAGGGTGGAGGGACAATGCAGGGGTGGAAGTCCCTCAATGAGATAGATTGATTCTGTCACTGGGGTAATCGTTGAAGTAGTGTGTCGGAGACAGTAAGACAGGCACAGGATAGAACAGGGTTTAAAACTGTTGTACATAGAGTTGCTATGAGTTGCAGGAGACTTCAGGGCACATAACAACAAACAACAACAGCTATATGCACATGGAAATCATTAGTTGCGGATAAGACAATCTCTGTGAGCCACAAGACTAGGTCTTGGGGATCCTTTGCCTGAGTTGTCTATGACTCGACGACACTTAACAACAACAACATTTAGAGCTTTATAATTTTAGCTAAAAAATGAAATTATCCTATAATTTGCCTTATTTAGATTTTCATTTGTTTTTTGTTTGTTTATTTTTTAAATTTTATTTTATTTCATTATTTTTTGTGTGTACCATCAAATCAGATCTGACTGATACAGGAGGAGATTGTTCCTCCTTCTCTAGCAGAGCATCTGGTGGATTTGAACCGTGTACCTCTGAGATTGCAGTGCAGCTTCTTGCCACCAGGCCACCAGAGCTCGCCTTTCATTTGGTTTTGATATCAAGTTTACTATCATAAAATAAGTCAGGTAGAGTTTTGTCCTTTTTTGTTTCTAGAAAAATTTAAAGAAGCTAAAGGTTACCCATTCCTTAATGCTTTTAGCCTGCAACTAGAACTCACATTAATCAATCAGGTCTTGTGTTAAACATATCTGGCATCAGAAACAGTCAAGGAGGGGCTTGTTGCATAGACAGGAATATTGTGAAGCCCACTGAACACTGTAATTAAGTCTTATTCTTCAAGTAATAGAACTCATAACTCACTCGTCTTCTTTTAGTCTTTTTTGTACTTCAATTGATTCAGAATCCAGAAAGCCATGCCATTTTTCAGTGATCCCAGCCCTGCTCCCACAAACAAACATTTAAAACTCATCATATCTAACTTACTTCCTGGGAACTCTGCGGGCCTCGAGTTTAACCAAAGTTGCACTGCCAAACTCAAAGTATGTAATCCGATCTTTCAGCTGCTCCACTGGAGAGAGATGGACGATCCCTTTCCATGTGATTTACTGCTTTGAAAACCCACTGGAAGGTCACCTACAAAGGTGATTCCCAATTAACAGTATTTAACATAACTTCCTGTTAGTGTGATCTTCACAAGGAAGCCTGAATTACAGATACAGGGCGCCCTGCATTAAATATGGGAACGTCCACACTTCGTGGCCACACAGTGTTAAAGCAGCGTCAGACTCATTAAAAAACAGCACACACACAAGCCAGAGTTAAAGAAGGCAGGTATCAAGAGCCCCAGTGGGAACAGAACACATTTGACAGGAGACAAAACCAGAAGCTTCATTTGGAACCAGGGAGAGAAGGGATGCCTGGTGTCTCAGTCCCATGATATGTTGTTGTTATATTATGCTGCTAGTTTCATCAGCTGTGTACAGAACACTTGATCCCAGACATAGAGACAGCCGGGGTGGGGGGGGGGGGAGCTGTGTAAACATACAGATGTACATGAACTTATGAGAAGAAAACAGGAGCAATGGGACCATTTTAGGAACAGTCAAGAAAAGATTCTGAGGAAGGGGTACATCAACAGAAACTGAGGCTGGGGATTGGTCAGGCATGATCGTGTGAATGAGGGAGAAGACAGACTGCAGGGTCAGGGACCAGCACCGACAAAGGCCTTCCTTCCTGGGAAGTGGAGGCCAGTGGCTGCCTGAGAGCAGAGGAAGAACCAGACCATTTCTAATCTTCCTAGGGATACCATTAGCTGTTATGAAGTCATCTCTGACTCACAAAATCCCATCATGCGGCACAGTAGAAATGAGTTCTAAAGTGTTTTCTCGGATATACGGTCTCGGCAAGAATTGCCAGGCCTTTTGCTCCCTCACACCCCTGTATGAGTTTAAACCACTAACCTTTCAGTTAGCATGAAGTGCTTGACCATCTTTGTCATCCATGACCTTATATTTAGGGTTTACTAAAGCTTTTGAACTTTGTTTACAAAGTTTATTTTGTAAATGCTAAAGGAGATTTCAAGTCACAGACCCAATGGTTCTTATTTCTAGACCAGGTTGCTTTTTTTGGCTAACAAACATAGCCTCTCTGGTGGCCTAGTGATAAGGAGTTGTGTTACCAACCCAAAGGCAGGGGATTCAAACTACTAGCTTCTCTGAAGGAGAAATATGGGCAATTGCCTCCTGTACTATTTACAACCTGTGGAAACCTTCTGGAGGTCCAACTCGATGGCACGGAATGACAACAACAATTGTACATTACTCCTCCAGCTATGTTCTCCTCTCTTGCCACACAAATCCAGGAAAGCAAAATGAAAGTCATCTGTAACTGAGAATTACGTAAGATACAGTGTTGACCTCTAAAGAGGTATTTATTTGTGAAAGGAAGCCAGGACTGTGTGAACACCTAATTCTCCCAAGGCACCTAATTCTTCACTATATGCAGAACTGCCTTACCATAATCTTAATTTGGAGGTGTGATATAAACAGTGCTCAGGCGCATGGCTCTGAAGAAAATGCCAAATGAAGAATCATTAGATAACAAATTGACATCTTCTATCCAATATCAGTCTTGCAATCAGCCAATTAAATAGATAATGGAAAAGGTAATGATATCCAGCATCCCTAACGAGTGTGGGCGGCATTACCAAGACGACTTTGCTTCTTATGCGCTGGAGTGTTCCACAATAAACTTTGCTGATTTACAGGCTACAGAGGCTGGTGGCAAAAATAAGGACATTTAATTCAGCTGGGGAAAGAAAGTTTGATGAATTTCAGAACAAGAGCTGAGGGCTGTAAGAGGAGGAAATGAAGTTGATGAACAATGAACAAGTGGGAACCAAGGCAAATTTGGTAAAATGGCTTTCCGAGGCTGATTGACACACTTTTATTACGACTATTGGTCAGGACAAGACCAGGGGCAAAAGACAACATCCCTTGATGAACCAGCTCCCAGTGACAGAATCAAGTATTGGAATATAAATGACTTTAAAATGCCTGAAGATAAATAAATAGATGAGAGGTTCTCTATTCATTCCAAGCTGCCTTCTCTGTTCCTCACTATATAAAAAGTGTGAGGAGAAAATAAAAATGATTTAATATTATTTCCAACTACATTTAAGGAACATTATAAATTGAGGAGACCATTAATGCATCTATAAACTCTCACGTGTTACATAGATAGAGGAAAAAAAAGAGTAAAGTAGCTTTCTCAAAGGTTAACAAGTGAACAGCTAAACCAGATTAGAACTTAGATTGTTGGCTCCCAAACTTGGATGGAAATACCTAAGTATTCACAGGTATGTTTGTATCTTTCTATAGAAAGTTAATAGTACTCTGCCATCCATGGAACACAACCCTTGTTTCACTTTGTAAGTTTGCTCTTTAGGTAATACTGCCTCACATTCATCCAAGAACCCACAACCCATCCCTGCCTTTCTAATATGTGATCTGTGGCACATATCATTTTGCCTTTTTCTTTTATAAAATTGTGAGATATTTAACTGTGTTTACTCATAAGCTAAAAATACTTGAGTACTTCTTAAGTTAATTCTACATAAACAGATTAGTTTGAAGCAAAATGATGAAATAATTTTAGATAGAAATTAAGAAGAGCTTTGGGAGGAAATGTAATGGGAGACAATATTATCTTCACATAGGCGCTTCTACTCATGGATATTTCATTACACAGATATTGGGACTCAATGTATCTCAACACTTGGCTGAAAATTTGATGTATGTAATATACCATTATCTGTTTTCCTGGAAGAATAATTTCTGGAAAGCCCTTAACTGTCATTGGATGGAGTTTATCCACCCCTAAATTGGGGGATTGTGATTGGTTTGCAACTGCTTGTTGCATTGATATTTGTGTGTTAGGTCTACTCAACTCAGCAGAGATTAAAATGAATGATCTAGAGCTTTGCTCCCTCTGGTCTCTTCCCCTACAAGGTGGCATCACAGACAACTCCAAGAAATTCCGGGTGTTCATACGACATGACTAAACAATCATGATTGAGGGGATCCCCATGAGCCTACAATACTTTATGGATTATTACTAATTTTCACTATGTCAGTGGAAAAAAATAGTAAGATCCAAGTTTAGAAGAAATCGTACATTGTCTTTCACTGCTTTGGACAAGATACTACGTTAGTGAATCATATTGTCATTGAATTGAACACCCCCAGGCACCAGTTAAAAAAAAAAAGTGTTGCCACTGTTCAAATCCACCTGCTGCTCCAGGCAAGAAAGACGGACAAGCTCCTTCTGTGCCATGTTCATCCACTAAACACCCACTGGACTGTCAGCTCTAAGTCTTTTCTGACTCAATCATACTTCTCAGCAACAACAAGCACCCTATGATGTAAACAATTTATAGAAAAAATTAATATTAAGTTACTGAAAGATTGCTCACTTCACTACAGAGGACTAAATGACACTCAGGATGTCATTCATTCAGATTGTCTTACTGTGGTGTCTTGTGTGTTGTTGCAGTGTTGAAAGCTGTACCACCAGTGTTTCAAATACCAACAGGGTCACCTATAGTGACAGGTTTCAGCAACATTGCCACCTGAGATGACATGCCTAGCAATCTATTTATTAAAAAAAGAATGGCCAGTGACAATCTTACGGACAGCAGCAGAACATTGTCTGACACAGTACCAGAATATGAGCCCTTCCGTTTGGAAGACATTCAGATTATGATGGGGGAAGAGTTGCCTCCTCAAAGTAGAGCCAGCCTTAATGAGGTGGATGGAGTAAAGCTTTTAAGATCTTCATTTCTGATATATCTTGACTCAAAATGTGAAGGAACAGCTACAAACATCCCTTACCATATGGCACATGGAATATGAGTTGACTATACAAAAGCATTTCACTATGTGGATAATGACAAACAATGAATAACATTACAAAGAAGAGGCATACCAGACCATTTAGAATCTGTAGGTAGATCAAAGGGGAGAGTTTTGAGTCCCTCTGATTTTTCTCAGTTTGAGGAGATAGAAGTAGTTTACTAAGCTCCTGAGTGATCTTAGGTTCTATGATTACCTCATTTCTTTCTCACTGCGAACTCAACTGTTCTTTCCATGCTCAGAGGAGACAGAGATCTAACCAACATTCATCAGGAATGTTCTTTCTTTGATGAAGCAATAAAAGGAAATTTATCAAGCACCAATGGTGTGTCAGATCCTGAGCTTAATATCCCATTCATTCATTCACTGCTGGTAAATCAGAAATTATTCATAGCTAACCCTCCAGCAAGTTTTCAGGGGCTATAAAAGATACAGAGGAGATTGTCCATCTTTCTCCCTCAGAGAATCTGGTAGATTCAAACCACATCTCTTTGGGTTACCCACTAATTTCATCTCACAATGCTATAAGTATAAATGAACATGTACACTTTATGGACAAAATACATGTCAATTTGCCAAAGTTGACTTAAAAACAAGTTAAACTGATATTTCAAATCCAGGTCTTCTAGCTAGAAGAGAAAGCAATCCTGTATGCTTTCTTCCTATTGACTCTTGAATGGTTCTCTGTCTGGACAAAGTAATACTAGAGCTGCTCTTTCATCCTGCCCCTTTTAACTTTTGTGTATGTAAACAGCTTTCAAAACAGTTGCCCATGTTTTCAAAGAAGTATGTATTTCATCTCAAGACCTTTGTTCTCACAATATTTTTAAGCATTATTAAACTGCCCCGCCAATTTTCTTTAATATTCTCACATCGTGAGATAATGATCACCAGTGAAGGGTTCAAACTCTGTAACAAAGCAGAAAGCTTGCTACACGGGTGTCAATGGCCCAGCATGGAGAATCCCAAACGCTCTGTCATGTCACTAGAAAAGATTGATTCATGTTCGTAGACTAACGTCCTTCAGGTGAAAACCAAATTATACTCTTGAAAAGTATTGCCTAGAGATACACAGATGGCACGACACCTGGCAACTAGGATAATTATTGAGATGGTTGTTGTTGTTATGTGCCGTCGAGTCGCTTGCGACTCATAGCGACCCTGTGTACAACCGCCCTAAACCTTGCTCTATCCTGTGCCAATCGCACTGCCTCTGACACTCCCATCCCGATTACCCCAGTCACTGAATCAATCCACCTCATAGAGAGTCTTCCCCTCCTGCGCTGTCCCTCCACATTTCTGGTAAACAGTACCAATTTACCAGTCAAGAGTGAAGGAGCTCCAAAGGCATACTACATAACTTGTGGGACTGTTAACAGAAAGTTCAGCAAATCGAATCCACCAGCCTTACTGAAGGAGAAAGATCAGCCGACTCCTCTTATAACAATTTACAACCTCAAAAACTCAATCCAAATGAGCATCAGTCAGGTGTTGTTTTGGCCATCATTTTGAAAGTGGAATAAATTTGTAAATTTAGTAGTAGTACTAAACTGTATCCTTAGAATAAAACTTTGTGCTTGATAAGTTAATTTTGTCTTCTACATTAGAAATAGGATGCCACGTAGGGAATTACATTCCAGATTTTAAGACATGAGTGGAAAGGATAAAAACTATTAATGTGTAACAGTTTATTGTTCATATTTGTAAAGCGCCTTATATTATTGAGAAAAATAAAGAACTGTGACTTAAAAAAATAACTCAGTCTCATCAGAACACATAGTGCATAAGAACATTACTATTTAAAAAAAAATAGAAGAATAACTAGTAAAACATGTATGGAGACCCAAGGGGGAAGGGGAAGGACAGAGGGATGAGAATGGGTAGGGGCAAAATCACAGGGTTGCATGATTGGGTGGGCAGAGGGAGGCAACAAAGGAAATGGGAAAGATCTGACAGGAACCTGAAAAGACAGAGTAATAATGGGCATAGTCCGATGGTGATTACTTTTATAAGACATGCTTGGGAATGATTGTATGAAACAATGTGAATGAAGAATAGTGTGAAATAGAATGTATATGAACTTTGTAAGTAAAACAATATAAAATAAAAATTAAAAACCCATCAAAGAAATTGAATGGAGGATTCTCTGAATGTCAGAATTGACTTTGTAATAGTGAATTGGGAGGATTTTTGGTAACCAATATTAAATCTATAGATAGGGCTAAGACTTCATGAAGAAGTAAACATAAGCCTGAAATGTTCTAACCTCATGCAAATGCTTCCATTACTCAAATTTCCTTCATCCAGCAGATATTTAGCTGCCTGCTTTCGTCTAAGTCTCAGCTTGGCACTAGGCAGGCAAAACCACATAAGGTCTCTGCTTTTAGGAGGCTTACCCTTTAGAAGTGACAGACATAGATTGTTGTTGTAGTTATGTGTCGTCCAGTTAACTACGACTCATAGTGAGCCTATGAACAATAGCTCTGAGCCTTGCCCTACCCTAAGCAAATGTCACAATAACTGTGTCAATCCATCTCATCTTCCTCTCCTGCGCTGACCCTCTACCCTTCCAAGCATGATTTTCTTCTCCAAGGACTGGTCCTTCCTGGAAACATGTCCAAAGTATGTGAGATGCAGCTTCAGAACCCTTGCCTTCAAGAAGCAAGCTGATTTCAGCCTTTCTAGGAGAGACCCATTTGCTCTCCTGTCAGTCCATATTACCACATTGCTTTTGTTCTTGCTACTTATTGTTGATTTCACACCCTTTTTCATGGCAGCCCTATGCACAGCAAGACCAAACAATTGCAATAAGGGGTTTTCATTGACTTGTTTTTAGAAGTAAATTATTAGATATTTGTATTCCTAGTCTCCCCTAGCCTAGAAGCTCCATTGAACCATGTTAATACCATGTCATCATGCAAGACTCCTCTAACAGACCAAGTATGTGAGGAGTGCTAACAGGGACCTGAACCTGGTCTACCATACAGAGAGTGGGACTTCTATCATGGAACCATCCCGTCTCTCTTTAATGCACAACCACCCTCATTAAAAGCTTTAAGGGCATCCAGGTGACACAGAAGTTCATGTAGCTTGAGGATTGGAAAAGGTGAAGAGAGTTTCCCTAAAGGAGTAATACTGGAATGGATAATAATGGCCCAGAAATGTTCAGCCTTGCAGAAAACCGAGAGAGACAGAGAGAGAGAGAGAGAGAGAGAGAGAGAGAGAGAGAGAGAGAGAGAGAGAGAGAGAGGCAGAAGGTTGGAAGAATATAACATGATTTGGAAATAATAAGGAACTCAGATGCCAAGCACTCAGGCTTTATAACAGAAAGTGATAGAAGAGAAATCTGGGCAGTAGGTGGAGGCCTGATTATAAGGGTTCTTGAATGTCCTGCTAAGAGCTACAGGCCTTATTATGTAGGTGTTAGGGAACAAGCCTCCTTTCTGATCCGCTGTGCCTGTGATCAGCAGGGGGAAGTGGGTGAAGGTCACTATCTGAAGGACTCTGGACAGCTGCTTTCAGCTCACAACAATCACACTGTTCCTGAGCCTGTATCATATATTAAGGGGGGAAAGACATGATGTTCTCTCCATTTCAATTTTCATTTGCACTAAAATGGATGGCCTTTTTACACACTATCAATAATGCCTGCGCTGGAGGAGCTTTTAATAGGACAAACATTCATCATTTTAAGGTTACTCTTTCCCCAAAAGCATGAGTGCAATCTGTTGGTAAAATGGAAAAGCCTTGTGCGCCAGGCTGCCCTGGTGCTTTATTCCCAGGTGGTGCCCACTGATAGGAGAGACTGGCAGTGACCAGGGACAGAGGTCATATGAACTATCATTGGCTCACAATCCCTCCTTCTGAGAAAGCTATGCTGACAGAAAGGGCCAGGACTATGGCTCTAACTTCATCTCCACTGCCAAATTATTGTATAATTTTAGGTAAATTACTTTCACTCCTTAAGTCTGTGTGTCCTCATCTTGAAGTCCCACTATTGTTAGGCTCAAAGATTTTTCCTTATTGGAACTTCTTGTTTGAAACAAATCCTTGTGTGCAGTTTTTCTATTAGATTAGTTAATTATTTTTAAAGGTTTGACTTGTCTGTCATGTCTAAGTTGCTATGCATAATACCACACAGTACTCACATCCGATTTCAACACAAAAGCTGTGTTCAAAGTTTCTCTTTATCACTCAGACTAAAAACATCCGTTTGGCCTAAATATGCCCAATCCTGTTAACACAATGCATGAGTCACTTGTGTTCATTTAAAGAAAGAATTGCCAAAGAGATAAAACCCCTATCCAAAAGTTGGAATTCAAATGCTGCTATAGCATTCTGTATTAATAAGGTTATAAACAATAATACCTAGGTAGCCCACTGGGTGGTGACTTGGGCGTAGAAAAGTTGCTCTGAGAAGAGTAATGGAATGGTATAATCACATGAGAGAAGCACTGGAATCAAATTCAATCTACTTTCATAGTAGATTTCAAGCGTTTTGAGTCACCTGGTATATACTAGGCTCCTAAAGGAAGTGCTAGAGCCATTGCAAAATAGCACGTGTTTTTTGTTTTTTCTCTTCCTGACTTCACGGAGGTTGCAGTCTGGTTGAAGCTCTGGACGCATGACGGTTAAAGGCTGGACTGCTGTCATAAAGATTAGAAGTTGGAATCTCACCCGCAGTGGCTACTGCGAGAAAATTGTGACAACCCACTCCCTTAGAAAGCACAGCCTGGAAAAACCTGTGAAGCTATTCTGCCCTGTGCTAAGAGTCGCTATCATTCAGAATTGACTTGATGGCACTCAACAGCGAAGACTTATTGTAAATATAAGATATATACATATAGACCATTAAGAGAGTAATCTATGCAAACAGTAAGGCATCCAAGAATTCAAAGCAATAAGAATATGGGGGAAGAATTGTCTGAGAAAGTTTTAATAGAAGTCCCTGTTCCTTTTTTTGCAACACCCTGTAGCAGTGTTTGCCTCTCTTTAAGAATTCATTACATTTCTAGTAGTTGCATTCCCGAGGAGCGATCAGTATCTATTTCTCATTCATTTTAATCACTCTGAGGCCAGGTGACATACTGGATTTATATTAGCATCTTTCAAAGAGCCGGATAAAGTTCATTGCACATATTAGATGCTCAATACATAGATGTGTGACTAGTAGATGACTGGAGGAGTAAAGAATATAAATTGAGCTGAATGTTACAAGAAATAGGAATCAAAATATGTATATAAGAAGTTGTGAGGGTAATAAAGGGGAATTAATGTGGGGACCTGTTGTTGTTGTCATAGGCCATTGAGTTACTTGAAATTCATAGTGACCTTATATACAACAGCCCTGAACCCTGTTTTATCCTGTGCCTACCTTATTATCTCTTATATACCTACCTTCATTATTCCAGTCACTGAATCAATCCATCTTATCACCGGTCTTCCTCTCTTGCACTGTCCCTCCACACTCCAAGCATGATGTCCCTCTCCAAGGACTAGTCCCTCCTTGTAACATGATCAAAGTATGTCAGACAAAGTCTCAGAATCCTTTCCTCCAAGGAGCAGCCTGAAGACTGGTTTCACCTTCTCTAGGACTAACCTATTTGTTCTTCTGGCAGTCCGTGGTATATTCAATACTCTTTCCCAGCACCACAGCTCAAAGGCATCAATTCTCTTTCTATCACCCCTAGTCCTTGTACAGCTTTCTGATGCATAGCAAGTAACTACAAAGACTATGGCCTGTTTCAGGTGCACCTTAGTCTCCGTACTGATGCTGTTACTCTTTGATACTCTGGAGAGCTCCCTGACAACAGACTTTCCCAATTTGTCTTTTGATTTCCTGGCTGATGGTACCAAGAGTGTTGATTGTGGAGCCAAGCAAACTAAAACTGTTAACAATCTCAATCTCTTCACCATCTATCATGATGCTGCCAATTGGCCCAATTGTAGGAATCTTTGTTTTCCTAATGTTGAGCTTCAATCCATAATTAAGCTTGCAATCCTTGACCTTCTGCAGCAAGTGCTTCAGGTCCTCCTCAGTTTCAGCAAGCAGGGTGTGTCATTTGCATAAAGAAGGTTGTTGATGAGTCTTCCTCCAAGCCTGATGCCACATTCCTCCTCATAGAGCCCAGCCTCCCGGATGATGTGTTCTGTATATAGATTGAAAAGGTATGAAGATAGGACACATCCCTGATGTACCTGATTTTGAACCATGCAATGTTTCCCTGCTCTGTTCTGACGACTACCTCCTGGTCTAAGTATTGTTGTTATGTGCTGTCGAGTCGTTTGTGACTCATAGTGACCCTATGTACAACAGCCCTAAACCCTGCTCTATCCTGTACCAATCGCATTGCCTCTGACACCCATCCCGATTACCCCAGTCATTGAATCAATCCATCTCATAGAGGGTCTTCCCCTCTTGCGCCGTCCCTCCATCCTCCCAAGCATAATGTCCCTCTCCAAGGACCTGTCCCTCCTTGCAACATGCCCAAAGTATGTCAGACGAAGCCCCAGAATCCTTGCCTCCAAGGAGTTGCTTGGTTTAATCCTCTCCAGGATGAATCTGTTTGTTTTGAGAATCTGTTTTTTTGTTGTTGAGCCTCAGTCCATACTGAAGGCTGCAGTCCTTGACCCTCTGCAGCAAGTGCATGAGGTCTTCCTCGGTTTCAGCAAGCAGGGCTGTGTCATCTGCATAACGCAGATTGTTAATAGATCTTCCACCAATCCTGATGCCACAATTCTCCTCATAGGATAGTTTCACAAGTATAGGCTTCACATAAGCACAATCAAGTGTTCTGAAACATGTTAGGAAGCAAATTAATGAAAGAAGAGAGGTCTGGTTCGGGGTGGGGGTGGAAGGAAATGGTGAATGAAAGTTTCAAGTGATAGAAAAGTTCTTGAACATGGGGGAGACATGTGCCTCTAGTTTCTCTAGGAAACGTGTAAGATGATGTTGTAGAGGTGCTAGTTTTAAGTGTCTTTAGATTGTTTCCCACACTTAATGACTCTGCGTGCAACAGAAGGAACTGCACCAAGTTATTCAGCATCCCTAAAACTGTGACTGTGCTTCAGTCCACTGTTGCATCTATCATATTAGTCCATCTCAATGAGGAGCTTTCTCTTTCAGGACACTCACCTTACCAAGCAGAAAGCCTTTCTCCTCTTGGTTTCACAATATTCCAGTCGTGTGGTTGTTGTTGTGTTTTCTTTCTTGTTGTGTGCCGAGTCGAATCTGACTGACACAGGAAGAGATTGCCCCTCCTTCTCCAGAGGAGCGTCAGGTGAATTCAAACTGGGTGCCTTTGGGATTGCAGCGCAGCTTCTTGCCACGAGGCTTTCAGAGCTACCTTCCAGTTTTATTTCAAAGACAGATTTGTTCATTCCTCTGATGGAGTTTGGTACATTCTATATTCTTTGCAAATATCAGAATGCAAACACAACGATTCTTTATTCTTCCTTATTCACTGTCCAGCTTTCACAAGCATGTAATGCAATTGAAAATATCATGACTTGGATCAGGTGCATCATACTTCTCCAGCAGACATTTCTGCTTCTCAGCACTTTACAGAGATCTTTTGCAATACTTTGCCCAATTCAGCTTATTGTTTTATTTCTCATCAGCTGCTTCCATGTGTGTTCATCCAAGTAAAATTAAATTCTTGATAATGTTAGCATTTTTGTCCATTTAACATGCTGGCTATTTCTTATTGGTCCATGGTGACACCAGGCTGCTCCTTGGAGGCAAGGATTCTGAAGCTTTATCTGTCCTACTTTAGACATGTTGCAAGGAGGCATCAGTCCTTAGAGAGGGATGTCATGCTTGGGAAGATGAAGGGACAGTACAGGAGAGGAAGGCCCTCGATGAGATAGTTTGATTCAGGGGCTGAGGTAATGAGGGTAGGTGTGTCAGAGACAATAAGATTGGCACAGGATAGAACAGGGCTTAGGGGGCTGTTGTTGTACATAGGGTTGCTATGAGTCACAAGTGACTCGACAGCACACAACAACAATGTTGAGGTATCTGTATTGAAGGCTTATTTTTTTTTTCAGTAAGTACATCAAGTTATCTACACTTTCAGTAAACAGGGCTGTGTCATCTATCTCAGGTTGTTGTTGAGTTTTCCTCCAGTCCCGATGCCACATTCTTCAGATAGCCAAGCTTCTCTGATTACTTGCTCAGCAAACAGACTGACTCAAACTCAAACTCAAACACAATATCAAGGAGTCAGAACCAGAATCAACTCATAGTTGACCCTTCAGTGAGTCACCCCAGAGTATCACACAAGAGAAGATTGCCCATCTTTTTCCCTCAGAGCAGCTCAGAGCATTATCTTTTTCCCTCAGAGCATTTAAACCACCCAAGAGGCATGGAGTCTAGGTTAATAGAAAAACTCCCTTACCAATTAGGGCGCCAGAGTACCCTGTCATTGCAGCCAAGATGGAACTGACCCATAGCTAACACTCTATTGGGTTTCTGGGGCTGTAAATCCCAAGGGAGGATTTGGCCATCTTTCCCCCAGAGTTTGGATTCTGGATATGAACTGCCAGAGAGGGGTGGCCTTTGGATTTGTAAAACGACTCCCTATAAACTGTTGAATTTGTCTTTGAGTCTGAAAGGACTCATAGCTGACCTTAGTTCACTCTTCCAGTGGGTTTTCAGAGGGAGTTGATCACATGGGAAGAGATTGCTCCTCTTCCCTTGAGGAGCAGCTAGTGGATTTGGACCACGTGCCTTTGGGTTGGTAGCACAATTCTTTACCACTATCCTACCAGCACTTCCTATGCATGAAACCAAGAGAATTCTCCTTAACAAAGCTGTACCAAAAAGGATATTTCTGTTTCTGGCTTCTGTCATTGTGATCTGAAATATATTGGTAGAACTTTTAAGTGCTACAGAAGCAAGGTGTGCATTTATTCTAAATACGAGATTATCTGTTCTAAAAATTAGTTGTAGGCTATGATACCATAGAGAGTTCTCATGGGGTAAATTTGTGGGGAGTTGCTCTCCAAACCCAAAAGTCACCCCAGTTAGCTCATTCAAATCTGCCAATGGCTCTGTGCAAGAAAGATGCAAAAACTCCTTCCTTTCTACCTACAGCTTCAGAATCTCTAAAGAGAGCCAGTAACAACTTGCTTCTAATTTAACAAGGAGTTTGAGTTTTTTTAGTTTGACGATACTACTTACGACATTGCCACGTAAATGAAGACTATTAATCATAAAAAAGTAACTATTAGATGTGTCAAATGTGATAATGGTTCCCCATGGTGGATAGTGTTTGGTGGAGCTCCCCAATTAAAACAAGCTTGGAAGCAGGAGTGGCATCCATTTCCATAAATAGCTTGCCTCTGGAAATCCTATGAACCTGGAGAAAGGTTCACACAACTGTTGAGGACCTTCGTTCATAGGGTCGCTATGACTCACCCACAACTCGACGGCACTTAACAACATTGAGAGAAACCAGTTGGCCTAGTGGACAGAAAGTGATGCTACCAAGCCAAAGGTGGGTGACTTTAATCTGCAGCCCTCAGGCCTGTTTTTAATTGCTTTTGGTCAAATATTTTTCCAGGTCATATAGCCCTGATGTGTCCACTTGCTGTACAGAGGTAACTCATGGTTGCCGTGAAGCTGAACACTGTGACTCTGATGTGTCCAATGCGATAATGGTTCCCCAAGGTGGACAGTGTTTGGTGGAGCTCCCTGATTAAAACAAGCTTGAAAGCAGGAGTGGTATCCACTTCAGTACATAGCTTGCCTCTGGAAACCCTATGAACCTAGAGAAAGTATGAAAGTCATTCAAGTGTCGAGGACTTTTGTTCATAAGGTCACTAAGAGTCGCCTATGACTCTCGATGGCATTTAACAACAACAACCATCCCCCTTAACCTTTCAGTTCATGTTCTCACTTACCTTTCATTGAGTGTAGTTCACTCTTCTCTCAAACTGGTATTGTAAAATTCGAAAGCACTAAAAACATGTTCTTAAAATGTGAGAGTTAGAGGAGAGTAAATAGATGAAACACTGCTAATGGAAGTGCAACAGAGACATCTAAACCAGCATCTGCAATTCTAAAGACTTCTGAGACTGTGGGTGGTTTTGTATTTGTACTTCTTAGAACCTATTTTCCCCCCATTATGAAAAGAACAATCATTAAGAGAGTTTGTTCTGTCCACGGTAGTCTTCTTCAGCCCTTCATTTTAGGTTGGTTGCATTAATTTAGTGCTGAAATTTATTGCTCCAGAATCTAATGTGTATTACTCCTGTCAGCATTAAATTTAATTTAGTGCAACAGGGCAGAGGGGTTGCTGAAACCAGAGTTTAATTCCCAAGCCATTAAGACATGTTGTCCTTGGTAAACAAGATCTTTATTATATACCAGGGCAGTGTGGGTGCCTATGGAAAGAAAGCTCTGCGAAATCTATGCGCCTCTTTGAAAAGGCTTTTTCTTTATTACCATGGCATTTGGTGTCTTTATTCTGCATATATGGATCCTCTAGAAATGTTGGACTATTGAAGCATTTTGCTCTGTGATTTTTATTCACATGATGAAATAGGAAATCTAACCCCAGCCTGACTAAGAATTCTGCAGTCTTCCTGCTGAGAACTTCTCACCAGTGGATTAGAGCCAAAGACACAATGTTGACAATCTTTGTAAGGGCACATACTGGAGACAGCAGGGATTTCTTTTTTGTCGAAATGAAAATAGATTTTTTAGACTCTTTTAAAAAATGTAAAGGACATTTTGTTGTTAGAGTAATGTATGCTTTGTAAAGAATTCAGTTGGTATGAAATGTTATACACTATCAACATTGTGGATACATATACATATTAGAATCTGCTGTGTCCTAGTGTTAAGGGGTTGCACTTCCAACCCAAAGAAATGTGGTTCAAATCTGCGAGGAGCTCCAAGAATGAAATATGGGGAATTTCCTTTCTTGCTATTTGAAGTCTCCAAAACCTACTAGATGGTCAGCTATGAGTCAGTTCTGATTAAATGACACCGAGCGGCAACATAATGCTGTTGTTGTTGTTATGTGCCATCAAGTCACTTGCAGCTCATAGCGACCCTATGTACAACACCCCTAACTCTGCTCTGCCCTGTGCCAATCGCACTGCCTCTGACACACCCATCCCGATTACCCCAGTCACTGAATCAATGCACCTCATGGAGGGCCTTCTCCTCCTGCGCTGTCCCTCCACCCTTACCAAGCATGATGTCCCTTTCCAAGGACCGGTAGTTCCTCCTTTCAACATGTCCAAAGTATGTTAGAAGAAGCCTCAGAATCCTTGCCTCCAAGGAGCCGCCCAGTTTAACCCTCTCCGGGATGAATCTGTTTGTTTTCCTAGCAGTCCATGTTACCTTCAATACTCTTCTCCAGCACCACAGCTCAAAGGCATCAATTCTCCTTCTATCCTCCCTAGTCATTGTCCAACTCTCAGATGCATAACAAGTGATAGCAAAGACCATGGCCTGTATCAGATGCACCTTAGTCTCCAGAGAGACACCATTGCTCTTCAGAACTTTAGAGAGGTTCCTAACAGCAGACTTTCCCATGGCAATACGCCTTTTAATTTCCTGGCTACTGGTGCCAAGAGTGTTGACTGTGGAGTCAAGCAAACTAAAGCTTTGAACAATCTCAATCCCTTCACCATCCATCCTGATGCTGCCAATTGGCCCAGTGGTGAGAATCTTTGTCTTCTTGACATTGAGCCTCGATCCATATTGAAGGCTGCAGTCCTTGACCCTCTGCAGCAAGTGCTTCAGGTCCTCCTCAGTTTCAGCAAGCATGGTTGTTTCATCTGCATAACACAGATTGTTGATAGATCTTCCACCAGTCCTTACCCCACATTTCTCCTCTAGAGCGCAGCCTCCAGGATAATCTGTTCTGCATATAGGTTGAAAAGATATGGAGATAGGACACATCCCTGGCGTACGCCCTTTCCAATTTTGAACCATGTAGTGTTTTCTTGCTTCGTTCTGACGACTGCCTCTTGGTCCAAGTATAGGCTTCATGTTAGAACAATCAAGTGTTCTGAGATTTACATTCTTCTCAGAGTCAGTCACAGTTTGTTATGATCCACAGAATCAAACGCCTTTTCATAATTAATGAAACACAAATAGACATTCCTCTGGTATTCCCTGCTTTCAGCCAAGATCCATCTAACATTAGCTACAATATCCCTAGTACCATGACCTCTTCTAAACCCAGTCTGGACTTCTGTCAGTTCTCTGCTGATGTGCTGCTCCAGTCATTTTTGGATAATCTTCAGTAGAATCTTGCTTGCATGAGAAATCAATGATATTGTTCCATAGCTTTCACACTCTGTTGGGTCATACTTCTTTGGGATGACAAAGTAAAATATTACAACGAAATATGCAACGAGTTGGAGTCAGAAAATAAAAAAGGCCAAACTCACTCAGCATTTCTTAAGCTCAAGGAACTGAAGGACAAATTCAAGCCTCGAGTTGCTATAATTAAGGATACTTTAGGCAGAATATTAAATGATCCAGGAAGTATTAAAAGAAGATGGAAGGAATATACTGAGTCACTGTATCAAAAGGAATTGGCAGACACAGAAGAATTTCATGAAACAACATATGAGCAAGAGCCTATAGTGATGAAAGAAGAAATCCAGGCTGCTTTGAAGGAAATAACAAAAAATAAGGCCCCAGGAATAGATGTATACCAATTGACATATTTCAGCTAACAGATGCTTCCCTGGACATGCTCACCAGGCTGTGCCAAGAAATCTGGAGAACAACCACTTGGACAACTGACTGGAAGAGATCTATATTTGTTCCCATCCCAAAGAAGGGTGACCCAACAGAGCAACATAATAATATATGTAAATATATGTTGTTGTATTATTATTGTTAAGCACCATCAAGTTGAATACAACTCATACAGACCCTATGAACAATAGAACTGAACCCGTCCTATCCTCATAATTGTGAGCCATCCTCATAATTTCTAATCACAACAAACTGTGGCTGACTCTGAGAAAAATGGGAATCTCAGAACACTTGATTGTACTTATGCGAAACTTATACTTGGACCAGGAGGCAGTTGTCAGAACAGAGCAAGGAAACACAGCATGGTTCAAAATTGGGAAGGGTGTGCATCAAGGATGTGTCCTATCTCCGTATCTTTTCAATCTATATGCGGAGCAAATTCTCTGGGAGGCTGGGCTCTATGAAGAGAAATGTGGTATCAGGACTGGAGGTAGACTCATCAACAATCTGTGTTATGCAGATGGCACAACCCTACTTGATGAAACTGAGGAGGACTTGAAGTGCTTGCTGCAAAAGGTCAAGGACTGCTGCCTTCAATATGAATTAAAGAATTAAAGCTCAACATCAATAAAACAAAGATTCTCACCACTGGCCCAATTGCAAGCAACATAATGGATGTTGAAGAGATTGAGACTGTTGACACCTTCAGTTTGCTTGGCTCTACAATAAACATTCTTGGCACCAGCAGCCAGGAAATTAAAAGACAAATTGAATTGGGAAAGTCTGCTGTCACAGATCTCTCCAAGATACTAAGAAGCAACAATGTCAGTCTGGAGACTAAAGTACGCCTGAAACAGGTCATGGTCTTTGCACTTACTTGCTATGCATCAGAAAGCTGGACAACGACTAGAGTTGATAGAAGGATAATTGATACCTTTGAGCTTTGGTATTGGAGTAGAGTATTGAATACCATGGACTGCTAGGAGAATAAACAAGTTCATCTTGGAGAGGGGAAGCCAGGCTGCTCCTTGCAGGCAAGGATTCTGAAGCTCTGTCTGACATACTTTAGACATGCTACAAGGCGGAATCAGTCCTTGGAGAGAGACATCATGCTTGGGAGGGTGGAGGGACAGTGCAGGAGAGGAAAACCCTCAATGAGATGGATCGATCCAGTTACTGGGGTAATGGGGATAGGTGTGTCAAAGACAATAAGATTGGCAAGGAATAAAGCAGGGTTTAGGGCTGTTGTACCGAGGGTCGCTGAGTCACAAGCGACTCGACGACACGTAACAACAACAATCACTGTGTCAATCCTTGTCATTAAACGTTGTCTTCTCCTTTGCTGACCCTCCACCTTTCCAGGGAATAATCCCCTCTGACAACAAGCCCAAAGTGTATGAGATGAAGTTTTACAAGCCTCCCCTCTGAGGAGCACTTTGGCTGCATACTTTCCAAGACATATTTGTTCGTTCTTTTGGAAGTCCACGGGATATTCAGTACCCTTCTCCAGGACCATACTCAAAGGCATCAGTTCTTCTTTTGTCCAGCTTTCTGATGCATTGCAGGTGATTGAGAGGGCCATGGCCTAAATCGGGGCACTTTAGTCTTCAAACTAACATCATTGCCCTTTAGCACTTTGGAGAGGTTTTTGACAGCAGACTTGCCCATCTGATTGGTACCAAGTGTGTTGATTGTTGATCCAAGCAAGATGAAATTATTGACAGCTTCAATCCTTTCTACATCTATCATAATATTGATTTTTGGTTCTCTGCTGAGCACCTTTGTTTTCTTGATATTAAGATGCAGTCCATACCAAAGTCCTTGATCTTCTTCAACAAACATTTCATACATGGTTTAAAATAAATAAAGATGTGTCTCAGGGTTGTATCATATCCTGTCTCCAAATCTATTCAATGCTGAGACAATTATTTGAGAAGCTGGGCTCTATGAAAAAAAATGTGGCATCAGAGTTAGAGAAAGACTCTCGCAAACATTGTTATGCAGATAACACAACCTTGCTTGCCGTGAGGAGGACTTGAAGCACTTGCTGTAGAAGATCAAAGATTATAGCCTTCAACATGGATTGCATCTCAGCAAGAAAACAAAAATTCTTGCTGCTGGAACAATGAACAACATTATGATAGATGGAAAAAGATTAAAATTGTCAACAACTGCATCTTACTTGAATCCACAATCAATACATTTGGTACTAGCAGTCAGGAAATAGTTGATGTATTGCACTGAGAAAGTTGGAGTTAGGGATCTCTCCAAACTACTGAGGAATAATGATGTTAATTTGAGGAAAAAGGCATGCCTGATTCAGATCATGCTCTTTTCAGTCACTTACCACGCATCTGAGAGCTGGACAATGAATAAGGACGACAGAAGAAAAATTGATGCCTTTGAACTGTGGTGTTGGAGAAGAGTACTGAATATCCCATGGACTGCAAAAAGAACAAACAGATATGTCTTGGAGAAGGTGCAGCCGGAGTGCTCCTTGGAGGCCAAGATGATAAAGCTTTGTCTTAAATACTTTTGGAATGTTGCTAGGAGAGGCTGTTCTTTGGAAAAGGACCTTCCATGAGATATATTGACACAGTGGCTGCAGCAATAGGCTCAAGTGTGGCAGAGATGATGAGGATGGCACAGGATGGGACACAGTTCAGATTGTTTGTTCATAGAGTCACTATGAGTCATACTCAACAGCTCCTAACAACAACAACAAATGTTTGCAGAAGGATTGACCTGACTAACTTATGGCCTTCTTTATAATTTATATAAATTGGTTTCATGAATATATATATATGCGTGTGTGTGTGTGTGTGTGTGTGTGTGTGTATAAAACAACTTCAAATTGGCAGGGAAAAAGGGAACATTAGGGCATATAAGAGGAAGCCCTCAGGATGGGTCTTGTTGGTGTTCTAAGCCATCAAGTATGGCTCATAGAGACCCTTTGAACAACAAATCCAAACCCTGTCCTATTCTGTGCCGCCTTTATCATCTCTGACACACTTGATCCCACTGCTGCTGCCATTGTACCAATCTCCTTGTTGGGGGTTGATGGGTCTTAGGAATTATTGTCAGATCCACAATGGTTTTTTGGGGGTTGTTTGTTTGTTTGTTGTTTTGCTGGCCAGTTGACTAGAAGAGATCTATATTTATTCTCATTTGCATAAAAGGTAATCCAACAGAATGTGGAAATTATCAAACAATTTCACTAATATACAGATTTAATAGGTATGGAGAGATAAGACAACCCTGACTCATTCCTGTCTCACTTTTTTTTTTTAGAAAATGTATACTTTATTGGATATTAACAGGTTTCAACATATTTTTTTTAAAGTTTCCATTCATTCATTGTTACATATTTTCCTCCCTGTCCCCCCCACCCCCCAAGTTTGCTCTTTCCTTTGGAAAAAAAAGTTCCTTCATTGTTATTCAGTCTGTCCCCTGCCCTCCACAGAACACTTTACCATGCAGCTCTTCTTCTGGCCTCTTGTCATGCATATAATACCTAATCATATGTTCTGTTTATACAGTTCTCTCTCTTGTCTGTTTCAATGCCATGTATATTACTTAGCACATCTTTTCTTAGTTTCCTCCCAACCCCCCTGTCAGTCCTGTTTATAACAGTGGCATATGCAGCATTTGTCTTTTTGTATCTGAGATATTTCACTCAGCATAGTGTCCTCCAGGGTCACCTATTTTGTATAATGTTTTATGGGTTCTTTATTTTTCAGTGCTGCATTATATTCCATTCTGTGGCTATACTAGAGCTTCTCTATCCATTCATTTGTTGATGGGCACTTGGGCTGTTTCCAACTCTTTGTTATTGTGAACAAAGCAGCAATAAATATGGGAGTGCATTTCCATGATGTTATTAAGGCCCTGTGGTTTTAATGTCTTTCAATTCTGTGGTCCCCAGTATAAGCTGATTCCATTCATGTTGATATTCATTAGAATTACACTGACATACCTTAGTTAGCTTAGCTCAAGAACAAGAAAGAATCTTCCCAAGAGCCTGTATAATAAATACCCTTTCCTCCCAACCATTAACCAGTATTGGCAAGCAAGGAGAATGAAAGGCCACTCTGTAGAGTTGATGATGGTATCAAATTATTCTGTGAAACAGAACTATAGGTCTGAGGGGCAGATATTTGAATAAAATTTAGCTTTTTCATGGAAGAAAGCATAGGAGGTGTATCACCCACTAAATCTCTGGTGCTAATGAAAGGCCCACAATGCTTTGCAATCTTGCCTTAGAGTCATTAACCTCAAGAATTCTTAATAAGGAATATTTTCCCATTTAAGATTCAAATAGTTGCTTTTGTTTTAGTTCTAACATTGCTTTGGTTTTAAGTATTTGTTTTGTGATCTGAGTGCTGTTTTTGTTCCATTTTCCTTTTTCTCTCCCTTTGTAATTTTAAAGTTTAAATTAAGATTGTAGCTCTTCCACTGGCTCTCTTATAATGTTAATTAACCTAAATTCCATTAACTAATTTGGAAATTTCAGAGATATCTATTTATACCCTGCCCTGAAAAATAAGGGCATCATTATGAGTAAAAGATTTCCTACTTATCTCATTTTCTTTTCTTTAATTGTGATGGTAGTAATAGATTCCATTGTCAATGTGTATATACTTTGTTATATTTTTAAAATAATTTTAACAAGTCTTCTGAAGCCCAGTTTCTATATTTACATGCATTAGTGTTGTCTACTATTGATTTTATTGTTCAGCCTCTACATTATTGAATTACTCATTTTCATTCTCTCCCTCCTCCTTTTATCCTGATTTACTAGATTTTAATAAGATATTTGTCTAGTCAACTCTTGTGGGGGCAATTTTTCTTCAAGTTTTCCTATTACAGATATCATTTCTCCCCCCCGACCCCCCCGACCCTATACTCTTTTTAAAGAACAATAACTTAACTGGGAATGACATCTTGCATTTCACTTATTTCTTTTCAAATTCCAAAAGCATTGTTCTCATACGTTCTGTTGTGAAAGTTCTGTTCAAGAGAATTATGAAGCAAATCTGACTTTTTCTCTTTTTGGATGTTTTGGCCCTACCTAGATAACAGTGGCACTTTTAGTTGGTTAATTGTTACATTCTGGAATTATAATTAGAAGCTCTGCTGGTATAGTCAGGAGAGTGTTGCACTGTTAATTGAAAGGTCAAGTGTCTCTCTGGCAGTTCTGTGGAAGAAGGATGCTATCTATGTGATAGAGAATCCCTACGAGTAGGAATCTACTTAATGGCAGTATGGTGTTGGACTTTTGAAATTAAAGTAGCTTCACCAATATATTTTAATAGTAGTCAACCCTTAACTGATTCTCTCCTTGGATAGCAAAGTGTTCTCACCGTTTTCAAGAGTTATGACTTTCTCTATTTCAGTAAAAAACCCACACAAAACCCCCCACAATATTCATGAATATATTTTCTGTTCCATCTGTAATGTTTGCCGTGTGTTACTCTCTGTACTTCATAACATCAATGACAATTATCTGTATCCTGGATATCTTTTCTGTCTCCTTCAACTCTGCCTGCCCGGCTAATTGCTGCGATCTCTAATTCTCCCCTCTATAACGTGCCAGTCACAGAATCCAGTCTACCATGTTGCTGCATTTTCTCAATATCTATTCCAATCCTTTCTGCACTTTAGCGTAGTTGTAATTTATGTCAAATATTTCTGTTGCGTCCATTCTACAATCAATCGGTTTACTTTTCAATCCCCCTTTGTAACTTTATCACTGCTTTCTGATTGCTTGTAGTTTTCAATTTAGTGCAGAAGATAAAAAAGTGGTTGCCTAAAATGTTACTTTATTGATGAAATAATGATTTTTAAAGTGCACATCTTCTATTTGCATTTTTACTTTGCACTCTTTTTTTACTCTATTGCTGCTTGTTTTTTGAATGGGTGAAGTTAATTTGTGACCAGCTATTTTTCCTGAGAAACCTAAATTGGGACATTACCCCTTCGTGTCTGATTTGTTTTCTTAAAATATTGCACTATCAGAAAGCTCAAAATGATGTGAGCTATCTCAGTCAATTTGCACAGTGCAGCTCACAATATTATTCTGTATATATTACGTCTAAGATCCTGAAAGCTTTTGAATGCTTATCTAAGATACAACAATTGGCCTCTGCTTATCTAGAACAAATCAGAAGGAAGGAGCTCAAAAAATCAAAGGGCAACTTAATCTACTGGACAAATGAACTACATAAACCAGGCCTCATCTATCCTGAAACAAGAAAACCTCATTGATGAAGAGCTGACGCAACAAACTGTTCTAATCAGAACTACAATAGATAGACCTTTAAGGAACAGTATCAAGTCAAGCTTCTCTTTTAACAATTAATAACTGTATTTCTTCGACTGGTATTTCAAAGTATTGATGACATAGTTTCCCTCATGACTGCAGGGTGCCGGTCACCATAGTCCTGCAAATGGAGAGACAAGAGGGAGCTTGGCTGAAAGCAGATAATATCAGAAAGAGGTTTACTTGGGTTTTATTGACTACGCAAAGGAAATTGACTGTGTGGATCATAATTATAGATAACATCGAATAGAATAGAAATGCCACAATTATTCCAGACATAGGTCCTCTGGAACCTATATGTAGACCAGGACACAGTTGATAAACAAAGCAAGAGGATTCTGAATGGCTTTTGGGCGGTTTGAGCGATTTTTTTATCTGCATAGTTTTAAATCAAGAAAGGTTTGGGTCAGAATTGGAATCTTTTTTCAAACCTATTGCCATGGGAAAGTCTGCTTTTAGGGACCTCTCTAAAGTACTGAAGAGCAATGGTGTCTCTCTGGAGACTAAGGTGCGTTTGATACAGGCCATGGTTTTCACAATCACTTGTTATGCATCAGAGAGTTGGACAATGACCAAGGAGGATAGAAGGAGAATTGATGCCTTTGAGCTGTGGTGCTGGAGAAGAGTATTGAGAATACCATGGACTGTTAGGAAAACAAACAGATTCGTCCTGGAAAGGGTTAAACTGGGTGGCTCCTTGGAGGCAAAGATTCTGAGTGTTCATCTAACATACTTTGGACACGTTGTGAGGAGAGACCGGTCCTTGGAGAGGGGCATCATGCTTGGGAGGGTGGAGGGACAGCACAGGAGGGGAAGGCCGCCTATGAGGTAGATTGATTCAATAACTGGAATAATCGGGATGGGTGCGTCAGAGACAGTGCGATTGGTACAGGACAGAGCGGAGTTTAGGGCTGTTGTACATAGGGTTGCTATGAGTCACAAGCGATTCGACGGCACATAACAACAACAACAAACAACATTTGATCTCTATGATCTGCCCTGATATGAAGGAAAATGTGGCACCAGGATAAGAGGAAGACTTATCAACAACCTGCATTATACAGATGACACAACTTTGCTTGCAGAAAAGAAAGAAAACTAGAAGCACTTGCTGTGTAAGATCAAGGACCACAGTCTATGATATGGATTAGCGTCAAACATACAACGAGGTCAATAGATAGCATGATAGATGGAGAAAAGTTAGAAGTTGTCAACTATTTCTTTTTACTTGCATTCACAATCAATACCCAGTTGTAGCAACAATCAAGAAATTAGAAGACATGCTGTATTGTTCAAATCTGCTGTCAAGGTCTTCTTTAAAGAATACAAGCATGCCAGCTTACAAACTAAGATACACCTGATAGAAGTCATGGTATTTGTCATCAATTCATATGCGTGTAAAAGTTAGACAATGGATGAGGAAGAGTGAAGAAGAATGCATGCCTCTGAGTTGTACTGTTGACAAAGAGTATTACATACAGTAAGAAGCACTGGCATTCTAGCAATAAGAAGCCGTGCTGCAATCCCAAAGGCATGCAGTTAAGATCCACTGTTTGCTCCACAGGAGAAGGATGGACACTGCTAAAAAAAATTAACAGATCTCTCGTGGAAAAAGTAAAACCAAGGTGCTCTTCGGAGGCAGAGATAGTGAGACTTCTTCTTCGAAAAAAGACATCACTCTTGGAAAAATGGAGGGTCAGAAAAAGGGGGAAGAACTGTGAGGATTGACCCGGTGATTACAAAAATGTCCATGTGTATGGCAGAGATTTTTAGGATGATTCAGAGTAATGTTTCAATCAATCTGTTGTCCATGGGTTTGCTATGGGGTTATAAAGTCAACTCAAATACAACCTAACCACAGTAATAGTTGTGGACTAGTTAAATTAATTTAAATTTAATAAGCCCCCAAAAGCCAAACTACAGTCTTGAATGTATTCCACTTGAATTTGGAGACTAATCTCCAGAATGAATATAACACAGAGGATGTTCATGACAGACCAGAGAAGCTGTGGGGAAACATTCAGAGCATCATGCATATAGAAAGTGAAAGGTCATTAAAATGATAAGAAGAGACCAAAATGGATATCAGAAGAGACTCCAAAACTTGATCTAGAATATAGAGATGCTAAAGAAAAGGGAATAAATGATGAAACAAGGGAGCTGAACAGTAGATTTCAAAGGAAAGCTCAAGAAAATAATGCAAAGCTTTACAATGAAATAATAAAAAACTGGAATTAGAAAGTCAGAAAGGAAGAAGATATTCAACTCATCGTAAGCTGAAAGAACTGAAGGAAATAGTCAAGCCTCACGTTTCAGTACTGAAGATTCTGTACTGAAATGACAGAATATCAACTGAGTTGTGTCTACACATGAGGACAGAATTGCAGACACTCACTTGTTTATACCAAGAAATTTGAAAGACAGCGAACGGGCTGACCACCAGGAAGATGTCAATATCTGTGCCCATTCTAAAGAAAGGTGATCAAATAGAACATGTACATTATCAAGCAATAACATAATGGCATATACAAATAAACTCTTATTTACTTGGACATGATGACCATTCAAAAATGGCTGCAGCAATGGATGAACAGGGAATTACTAGAATCAAACTTGATTAAGAAAAGAACACGAAACAAGGGATCTCATTGTTGATAACATACGGATCTTAGCTGAAAGGCAGAAACATCAGAAAGATTTTGTATTTCATTGACTACAAAAAAAAAAGATATTCAACTCTGTGGAACATAGCAAATGAGGAATAACATTGTGAAGAATAGGAATAAAAGATGAAAAAAGCTTTATCTTTTATACTTTTAGTATACTATCAGGAGGGATCATTCCATGGGAAAAGACAGCATGTTGAGAAGGATAGAAAATCAGCAAAAAAGAGGAAGATACTCAGCAAGATAGACTGATACAGTGACTGCAACAAGAGGCGATAGAGTTTATGAGGACTGTGCAGCACAGGGCAGTGTTTTGTGCTTCTGTCCAAGAGGCAATCGTGAGCCAGAGTCAACCCAAAGACACTTAATAATAACAAATGGACTAGACAAGGTTGGATGACTCCCCAAGCCCTGAGATACTTTTTAAACTTTGAGCTGAAACTAGCCCCTACTGCTACTTTATAGCTACACAATAAATTGACTCAAAGAAAACAATGACTACTACTTGGAGAATATTGTGTGGGTTTTGTGTTTGTTTGTGGTTTTTTTTTTAAAGTCACCTATATGAGACTAAATGGCCAAGAAATACATTAAAACAAAATGAGAATGCAAGAGGTCAGGGAAACTAGATTAATGGAAACAGAACAACCAGAAGAGAGAGAATGAGAATTTTCACAGATCATGAGGACTATAACCAATGTGACTGAGCAACTTGTGTAGAAATTGTTGAATAGGAACCTTAACATTTGCATAAACTTTCACTGAAATACAAGAAAATAAATCACTAAAATCAAACTAATGCACTCAGATCAGTGTCTGGCACACAGTACACATCATGGCACCCAGCGCTCCCACGCATCTTCCCAAGCTGACCTGTTTGTCCATCCAGCAAACTTTTTTTTTCAGAGTTATATATGCACCTTGTTTGAAATCCAGAGAGGTATAAATATGCTTTCGGGACTGTTTCTTATTTCAGACAGAAGGCATTGTATTTGCAAGTTCTTTTCCTAACTTAGGGCCTAAGGTTTTAGCTGCTTCCTATTATCACAAGCAGATGAAGTTTTATTCTCTAATTTCTTTTTTGTTTCTATCATTTAGTATGGTTGCAGGGAAATCAGTCAAGAGAATATGCCTTTTTAGTCCCTCAAAAGATTCTATTTTATTCTTACCCCAGAAATGTATATGTCTCTGGTTTAAAAAGGAGTAAGTAAAAAGTTACGTCAACATGAGAACTAGGAGGCTCCCCAGAAATCCCACTGATGAGGATTAGCGAGTGCTGACAGGTGGGCGAACATCTTTTTAAACATCTCTATGTGAGCACGTGTGCACACACACACATACTCACACGTACTCACACATTCTTCCACGCCTATTTATACAAACATATTCTCTTCTGCATCCTTTTTCCTTTTCCACAATGTGGCATAAATTTATTTCTATATAATATCATTTTAATAGAGGTAATATTATTCTAGTGACTAGAAATAATGTAATCTTTTGATAGATGTTCTCTTTTCTTCCAGATTATTTGGGACCATTTGGCTTTTTCCCAAAGACAGATAGTGTTTTAATGAGCTTACTTGTCCAGTGATACCTTTAATGATATTGCCAGATGAGACAGCAGGACTGTGCTGCTCTCCATTTATCCTGCTCTCTAAAGTGCACCTTTTTGGCCAAGAAGCTGATCGTTCTATCCATTTTCCTAAGAAAGATGTCATAATCTTTTTAATGCTATTTCAGCTACTGCAAAAATAGTCTGTGACTTAACCTCCGAATGAAACATATTGTGTTTTTCCAAGTGACTTCTCAAGTATTAGAGGGTTGGATTCAGGGTGTGGAAGAACAACTACATTCTCTGATTTTTTTTAATTTTTTTTCTTTAAACTGGCATCACTGCCTGAGGAAGCTCTACATATGAAATCTACTTGTTCAGCTGAAGTCTTGCTTGTTCAGTAAAATCTAAGTTCAAGGGCTGTAATAAAGAGTCAGTTTCATCCAGGGCTTTGAACCAATCCAACCTCTTGTTGAGAATTTGCTGGATCCACCCTAACCATGCAGAATATATCGGAATGAGAATTCCCATTGTAGCAAGAACTCTGAGTGATTCCTCTGTACATGTATACTTTAGGACTAAATTGTTTACTCCATTAGGTATAAATTCAAGAGTGTATTCAAAGTGGTTGCTATTTCTCTGCATTTTATTTTTTTTCTTTGCACAGGAATTCCCCTTTCCTTGGTAGATATTTATCAAGCAGATTGCACCTGCATTCCACAAAAGATGACTCTGCCTTCATTTTTCTGTCTGTCAAATTGCTAACCCTTGAAAGAGTAACCACAGGTCTAAATGTTCCAGAAGTAATACCAAGGCAAAGATGGTAGAGAACATATCAGCTAACTTGGTGAGTCTTCTCTCTTAATAGATATTATTACACTCATTGATAATGATTTTAGTGTATCCCATCGCTGCTCTCACATTCTCCTTTACTATATCTTTTCCATTAAATAGATGTCAAAATTATCCAGGTAAGTAAAAATGGGATTGATTCATATTACTCTTCTAGTTTTGCTGTAAATCTTGTTGCAAAATGTGTCTTTGCCCCAGCATGATTGATTAGGAAACACTTTGAGCATAAGACAAAGTGCAATAACACTTTGAGCAAACACAAAATTATTCATAATGCATTTGATTATCAGTTGTTTTGGGGTTTTTTTTCTGGGAGAAAAGTTATAAAGACTCAGCAAACTTCCCCAGCTGAGCTCAGCCAAGCAGGACTCCGGAAAGCACTGTGCACACGTGCGCACACACACACACTTCACATATCCACAGCTCCGCCAGTTCACCATGTGAGAAAACGTGCTTTCGTCCACGCCTAGCATTAGGAACTTCCCTATAATTGTAGATATTCCCCCTTCCCTTAGTTCACAACAGCTCACTTCATGCTGCAGACTCTTCCTGTGCCCACAAACACTGGTAAATTTCACGTCTTCTTCAAGAGAAACGGGAAACCTCTGAGTTCTGACTTTCACAGATTTCATTATATATAACAGGAGACATTAATACCACTTTATCAAGGTTTTGTCTACCAGGCGTCTCCACTGCAGTTACTGTGTATTTCTAGGCTCCATTCATTTGAAGAGTTACAAGATCTAGTTCACAGTCAGGAAAACAGAAATTAAGTGCCACATCCAAGAGTGATGAGTATCAATGATTTGTAGGCATAACTATAAGAGCCATAATAGTAATTAACAAACAGAGGGATAACTAGAAAGATGTGAATGAAAATCCAAAAGGGGAAAGGGAAGTGGGCAAGGAGAGAGATGGAGGGAGGAAATCACTAAGATAATAGAGTTTGGTGGAACAGGAGTGGATGATTGAAGGAATTAGGGAAGATCCAGTGGGGACCTGAAGACAGGGTGATAGCAGGCATAGAAAAATTGTGATCAATTCTATAAAACACAATTAATATGAATGACCCCATGAAACCCAATGTGAATGAAAAAATGTGTGAAACACAATGCATACAAATTCTTTATGCAACCAATATAAAATTAAAAAAAATATTTTTAATCTATGCCAATAGGGAGCTCTGGTGGCCTTGTGGCAGGAAGCTGTGCAGTCTGGACGGCATGTGGTTCGAGGCCACCAGCTGCTCTGCAGGAGAAGGCTGGGCAATCTCCTCCTGTGCTATTAACTGCCTCTGAAAACCTGCTGGAGGGTCAACTGTGGGTTGGTTTGAACTCCACGGTACACAGCAACAACTATGCAAATATCCTGTTTATCCTGTTTGCGGTTAATTTTTTTTTTTTTTTTTGTTTTCACAGTTCAAGATGATTTATTTATTTTTTTTCTATAATTATATTTTATTAATTTTCATAAACATTTACAGAGATTTTGGGCTTCCACTCATTCATTGTTGCACTATTCTCTCTACCCTCCTCCCAGTTTGTTCTTGTCCAAATGCCACAGTGCTTGTCAAAGCCAGTTCTGATTAATCTTCTTTGTCAGTGTATCCTTTGCCATTCCCTATCACTCCTCCCTGAGAGAGACTTCACCCTGAGTCATAAGGAAAAGGGGACGGCGTATTCTCTTAGCTACTTCCTGCTGAAAAGGGACGCTGTGGGTTTCAGGGTGAAGATCTTCTCTCACTACTCTAAAGGGCCCCTTTGGCTGTAGGAAACACATAGACTATTATGGAGATTGATTTTGGAATTCAGATGCACTCTTATTGATTGTGCTTGGCTGTACATGTACATATCCTTCAAGATGTATCATGGGGGTGTTGCAACCTAGAAGACACAAATTTGACTAACAAGTTATAAGTACATGAGTCCAAAAATTATGGAAAAGTAAAAGAAAAGATTCTTTCATTGTTTTACAAACCCTCCCCCAGGTCCCCTCCACCATGCAGCCCTCGCTCTAGTCTCCTGTGATGACAGAAATACCCAGTTACATCTCTCTTTTAGACGGTTCTCTCCCTCCTCTGCTTCAGTGCAGTATACATTATTGAACCCATCTTACTCAGTGTCTCTCTAACCCCAAGGACAGTCCCATTCTACAACAGTGGCATCATGTAATATTTGTCCTTTTGTGACTTGGATATTTCACTCAGCATAATGTTCTCCAGAGTCAACCATTTTGAATAATATTGCATGAGTTCCTTGTTTTTTAATGCAGCATAGTATTCCATTGTGCGAATATACCACAGCTTCTCTAGCCATTCGTTTGTTGATGGGCACTTAGGTTGTTTCCAACTCCTTGCTATTGTGAACAAAGCTGCAATGAACATGGGTGTGCATATATCTGCTTGGATGTCAGCTATGGTCTCTTCAGGGTATATTCCCAGTAGTGGAATTGCTGGGTCAAATGGTATCTCCATTTGCAACTTTTTGAGAAAGCGCCATACTGCTTTCCATAGGGGTTGCACCATTTTACACTCCCACCAACAGTGAATCAGGGTTCCAGTTTCTCCACAACCTCGCCAGCATTTGTTGCTTGCTGTTCTGTTAAATTTTGCTATTTTGACTGGGGTGAAATGATATCTCATAGTTGTTTTAATTTGCATCTCTCTTAGGGCTAGGGATTTTGAGCATTTCTTCATGTGTTTGTTAGCCATCTGAATGTCGTCTTCGGTGAAGTGCCTGTTCATATCCTGTGCCCATTTTTCTATTGGATTATTTACCTTTATCTTGTTGTGGTGCTCAAGTATTTCATAAATTCTGGATATAAGTCCCTTATCTGATATGTTATTCTGTTTGCGGTTAATTTTAACATCCATCTATGTATTTGACCCACTGCAGTTATTACTGTTGTGTTACAATAGAGATTTTCTATTTTCTTCATTCCCTTGTAATTATTAATTTGAATTCTTATGTAAAGAACATCTGCTCTCCTCCTCCTTTGTTTATTCATTTAATGATTTGTTTATAGCTGGAAAGGGAATGGATAAGCAATTGACTGCAAACCGAAAAGTGGGCAGTTCAAACTTACCCAGCACTTCCATGAAAGAAATACTTGGTGATCAACCCTCATAAATATTAAAGCTTAGAAAATTCTATGAGGCAGGTCTTCTCTGTCACATGGGGATGCTGTGAGTAAAAATTGACTCCATGACCCCTAAAAAAAATCATGAATGTATGGTTATTTATTTTATTCTTTGAGTATATGAAGTATAGAGAGAGCCCATTACTTCAGTTACTCCCCCTCCCCCCACAAAAAAACCCCATAATAATAATAACAACCAATTGCAACCTTGCGTGGGGACCATACACAAAGTTGTGGTGACATAGTGTGTTACTTGGTAGGACAACAAATCCAAGAAAGTCAGTGGTTTGATTCCATCAGCCATTCTGTAGGAGAAAGAGGGCAGGCTCCTCTCAGAAACTCAATGGAGGACCACTGTGAGTCAGCATCAGCCATTGGTTTATACCTCAGAATTGTCAAGATGATGAATGAAAAGGGAAGACCAAGAAACAGCTACATGTGGGAGAATGCTCTTTAGAGACAGGATCATGAAATTTAATCCTGGAAGGGGAAAGTCCATAAACAGAGTAACTGGAGAGATTCAAACAAAATGTATTTCCGTTCTGAAGTTAACTTCCTAGTTTTGTTAAATGTATCAAGATTGTGTAAAATGTTAATATTAAGATGAGGGTACATATAAGAACTCTGTACTATCTTTTTCACTCTTCTGCAGTTTTAAAATTATTTCAAAGCAAAAGTTTTTTTTTTTAAAAACAAGGATGTAAAATGGAGAAGGAATCCTTCCTTCACAGGATTTTTGAAAGGCAAATAAGCTAAAATGTAAAGCGCTTAGAAAATGTAGTATTATGTAATCATACCACTTTTTACCATTATAGTAAAAATATGCATAACAAACGTTTCCAACACAATAATTTTTACATGTACAATTCAGCGACATTGATTATATCCATCGTTTTGCTGAATCCTACTTCTGTCTTTTACCAAATTATTTCCCTACCGTTAACAAACACATGGTTATCTCTTATTATTCCTGCTCTGTTGTAAACTTAATATCCATAAGTTGGTTTTGTGCATGTGTGTGTATGTGTGTTATTTTCTTTAATATTGAAAAAAATTCTTGAAGTTTATTGTACTGTCTTTTAAAGCTAGACGCTTAGTGAGTTTATGTCTCTTTCTAAAGATTAATAGCCAGGGATTAGGGGAGCTGCACTTTATCTCCGATTCTCTTAAACCTTAAGACTTCTCTCCCTAAATATACATATGTTGTCACCTGAAGAATGTGTGGGACTGTTATTTATTATGCTCCATGGGTGGAACCAATGGTTTGCACTTCTAGTGACCTAGTGGTAAAAAATTGTACTGCAATACAAAAAGTAAACAGTTATAATCCGCCACACGTTCCACAAAAGGATGGGCAATCTCCTCCTGTGCAATTAACTGCCTCTGAAATTTGACTAGAGGGTCAGCTATGGGTTGTTTCTGACTCGATGACAAACAACAACTAGCCTAAAGGTTGCTAGTTGAAAGACTCTCCCCTTCCCCCCTCTGTAGGGCTCAGAAGAAAGACCTAGTGAACCGCTTCTGTAAAGGTTAAAGCTAAGAAAACTCTAAGATGCAATTAATTCCCTTCTGTACTCCATGTAGCCACCATGAGATGGAACAGACTTCAAAGCAACGGGTTTGATTCTGCCTTTTGTTCTCTTGTTTGTGTTGGTTATTTGTTAAGGATCTATTTTTACCCTTGTTTATGCTGCTTTAAATTATTTTTGGAAGTGGATAGAGTAGAAATTATTAAGCAGTGAGTAAAACTCATCCAGTACTGTACTTTATGCTTCAGAGGTGATGGCAGTATCTCTTAATAGATGGTTGCATCTATTTTCATCCAAATTCCTTTCTTGGGCTTCATGATCTCTCCCTTACTTGCCCTTGCATTTATTTGTAAACTCAACACAAAATCATTCGTAGTCAAGCAGAACTTGGGAGCAAGTTATTAACAAATGCACAGCTGGTTGACCAACAGTTATATCACAGTTCTACAGTCCGTGAATTTATTTCATCACCATTGTCCTGCTCTCCATTGACCTTGGAAAACAATAAGGATAAGCCGTAAAGGAGTCTATAACAACCCTTGCATCTTGAGATTCATGTTTTAACATTTTTTTTAATATCATAATTGTTTTACACTCCACTGACATGTTCATAAACATATCTTGGTGTTTCTTCTCTAAAACATCTTCTATGGGAAAGAGTAAATACCAATGTCAACTTTGAATTAAGGAGTAAAAAAGTAAATACATTTGTATCACCATCCTCCTGTTCATCATCACCATTCCTTCCACGCCTCCCTAAAAAACAATTACAATGGAATTAACTCTGATTCCTGGTAACTAGTTATATGTCAGAATGGAATGATATTTTCATGGTATGGTAGGCAAAAGTCAGCCAGATATTTCCATCAACTGCTGCACAAAAGAAAAATGAACAATCTCCTCCCATGTGGTTTACAGCTTCCAGAAACCTATAGCTTTTAGTTGCCTCCAATCGATAACAGTAAGTTTGAGGTTTTGTATCTTAAATGGTTAATGTTAGCTGAATCTTGAAGCTCCTAAAGTCCTTGTACAACTTTTCTTTCTTCGCTTTGTCCAACAAGCAGACCCCTAGCAGTAATTAAAATAAGTGGTGATGTGTCTCATCATGTCAATTTTGGTTTATGTTGTTGTTGTTTATTGCCATCGAGTCAAGGTCGACTCATAGGACTCTATGAGCAAAGGACCTAATAATGCCTTTCCATAGCTCTTGTTGTTTCTCCAGGTTCATAGAGTTTCCAGAGGTATGTGGTTTAGGAAGTGGATGCCATTCCTGCTTCCCAACCTGTTTTACAACTGGGAGTTCCACCAAACACTGTCCACAATGTACCACCATTATAGTATTTGATATCCCCATAGCACAAGGTTCAGCATCATAGCAAACCCAGATTACCTCATACAGCACTTTGACAGAGAGTAATGTGCAAAGTGGAAGAATGTTCCTCCAGATAGAACCGCACTAGTCTCTTTTAGCAGTGGTTAAGTGTTGTTGAACCAAATTTTGGTTCATAGGTTTTCCACAACAAAGTATTATGACTAAATGTGCAAAAAGCTGAATTTAGAAAACTTAAATAAAAGCATACAGCTAAGGCTAGCTCTGGAGGCCTAGTGGCAAGAAGGTGTACTGCAATCCCAGAGGTGCACGGTTCAAATCCACCAGATGCTCTACTGGAGAAGGATGAACACTCTCCTCCTGTACCAGTCAAATCTGATTTGATAGTACACACACACACACACACACACACACACACACACACACACACACAGAGAGAAAGCATACAACTGGCATTTCTTATGCTGAAAGAAATGAAGAATAAAACCAAGCCATGGATTGGCCTATACTTCTGGTGGCCTAGTAGTAAGAAGCTGTGCTGCAATCTTGAAAGTCCATGGTTCAAATTCACCAACTTCTCCACAGGAGAAATGTGCTCCACTCCTCCCATGTGATTAACTGCCTCTGAAAACCCCCTGGAGAGCCAACTATGGGTCAATTCCAATTCAATGGTATACAACAACAACAACAACAACATGGGTTGCACTACTGAAGGATTCTGTGAAAAAAATCTTGAGGAATGCAGAAAGCATCAAAAGAAGATAGAAGGAATGCACAGAGTCACTGTACCCAAAAAACCCCAACAAAACCAAAAACCACAGTCACTTGACATTGAACAGTTTCAGGAAGTAGAACAAGAACAGTTCTGAAACAAGAAGTCCAAGGTCCACTGATGACAGTGACCAAAAAAAGAAAAGCCCAGGAACTGATGGACTACCAGTTGAGGAAATGCATGCTAACTTGAACATGATTCACTTGTCCATACCAAGAAAGAATAAGCAAGTCTATCTGCTACTTAGAGACATGAATAGTGGAATTTTGTCTTACACATGTAGAGCATATTATCAGAAAGGCCCAGTCCTTGGTGGAAAAAGACCTCATTCTGGAAAAAGTAGATCAGCAAAAGAGAGGAAGAACCCTTCGCCATGTGGATTGACACAATGTCTACAAGATGATGGTAGAAATAGGGATGATGGGGACAGACGGGGCAAAGTTCAGATCTGTTGTTCAAGTGGTCATTAGGAGTGGTCGTGGGCTTGATAGCACCTGTCAACAGCATAATCACAAAGAAACGTGTGAATCACGTTAGCTGGTTGCTGATAAAAATTCTTGAAAAAAATTTGAATGAAAAACATCAGCTGATTGGGTTTGCAAATTTCTGCTAGTCATTGTAATAGTAATTGGTTCCACTGCCTGTCCATTTGAAATAGCCGAAGAGGGTCTATTCACTCAGAGGCCCAGGGATTGTAAGTTAATTAGCACATCAAAATATTTTTGTTGACAAGAAGGACTTTGGCAACAGACACAAAAGTTCCAAGGCCAGGCTTTCCCGCTTTCAGCTATCAGATCTTGAGCTGCTGTTTATTACTTCCTGTTTTCAGTTGTTAGTGAGGTCGCTCTGACTCCTGGAGACTCATGCACAAGAGAAGCAAACCTTGTCCCTTCCCATGCCACTTGTGTGACCCTCAGTGTGTGTGCATGTGTCCACTGTTGAGTGCTTTCCGCCTTTGTTGCTTCATGCCCCACTGGACAACGTTCTTTTGTGAGCTATAGATTTTTCACTGGATAACTCGAAGAAGTAGATCAACAAATATTTTGTTCCTAGTTTGTCTTTCAGGACTAAGACGGGCAATCCTCTCCTATGCTGTTTACAGCCTCTGAAAACCTACTGGTGGGTCAGCTATGAGTAGGTTCCCACTCAAAGTTATATAACAGCAACAATAGGCTGTCTTAGTCTGAGAGTTATGTTGAAACTGTGCGATGCCATGGGCTACCTGGCCAGTAATTGAATGCTAGTGGTATTGCTTCTCATAACAACACAAAAGCTACCACAATAAGACAAACTGACAAGTGGTGGAATTTTTAGTTCTTCTTCTGAAACATAGAAATAATAAAAAAAAAAATACCTACCCTTCAAGTGTGTTAGGAAGATTAAGTAAAGGAATACATAAAAAGTGCTAATTATCTGACACATCGTTTTTGTTGTTATTGTTGATGATGATTGCCATTGGCACAAGCACAATTCATAGAAACCCTATGAACAGAAGACCTGAAGCCTTTCTATACCTATTGTTGCTTCTCAAAGTTCAGAGGGTTTCCAGAGGGTTTCCAAACACTGTCCACCATGGGTAACCATTACCTATCATTTATTGTTACTTTGTCAGTTTCAGCTAGAGAGTATTGACATAAATTTATTTGAATTCTAAACTCTTTTCAGCTTACTGGTTATGGTTGCCTTGTATATATATAACAGTAACCCAGAATGATTACATTAAAATAATTCCAAATATTAATACGCCAAGGATTACATTTTCCTATTCACAGAAGAGCTCCAAACATCCATTAATACCATGACAAGTACATCTTTCTTCAAAAATAAATGGCATTCTTTTGATAATATTTGGAAGGCAGTAGTTGTTGTGCCATTGAGTTGGGACTAATTCCTATTTGATTTTGGGAGTTGGCAGTAAGTCACACAGAACCTTGTGAATCAATTATAAATTGCATGGGAGAAGATTATCCATCTTTCTCCCTCACAGCATGTTGTGGATTTGAACCACTTGTCTTTGAGTTGGCAGAGCAACTTATCACCAGGCCACTGACTTCCTAGAAGGTGGTACACATATGAACAGGACAATTTATAGCTTCAAAAACCTGATGGAGGGTCACTGTGAGTTTGAACCAACTGATGTTAGTGAGGATGAGTTTGGTACTGTACTTCGAGCTTTCCTGCAAATTTCGATTGCCTCAACATTTAAAAAGAATACTAAGAAAGGTACTTTACCAAGTAAATAATGGCTTTTTAAAAAAATAATGTTTTAACAAACAAGATTAAAAGGGCAGCTTCTAGTATTTTCCAAAGGATTTTTTCTTTATTGTGTGGGAATTCAGGTTTCATATTGACCGGCCTTCAAATTATTCAAGAACTAAAATTTTAAGTGTGATTTCTTTCCTTTTTTAAAATATTGACTCGGATTTTTTGTAAGACACACCTACGCTCTGGATGCAGCCCTCAGGACACCAGCTTGTAGACTCTGCTCCGTGGATATCATGCTGAGTTCTTTCTCAGCTCTGGGTTCTACCACAGCTTGAGGGACTGAGAGGAAAGACGGTGGCCGGGGCTCTGGCAGCACAAAATTGCTTCCACCTCAGAACCTCTGCTTTGTGTATTTTTTGTATCAGTTTTCTACATAAGATTTCTTGTGACAAAGGGGCTCAGTGCTGAATTTTTAAGAGGGTACAGAAAAAAAACTATTCCTCTAAAGAACCAGCATCAAACCTTCTTAAAATGGCAAAGCATCATCACAGAGATGTTCAAAATCATTCTCTTGCTCAGCAGCCGCTCCCCCAAGAAGCGCTTTTCATTCTATCTCCGTGAAACATGGTGGTCCCACAGCAGGCCCATCTCCCATCACATGAAAAGAACCTCTTCAAAGTCTTCTGAACCTCCTTCTCCTGGGAAGATTGGAGTCTTGTTGTTTGGATGTGCTGCGATCAAATGAAAAACAGAAATCCGTGACTATTTGCTGGGAATCTCAAATGTACAAAGTGGTATATAAGGATTTTTTTTTCTCTCCAAAGTTTTTATTCATTCTCCCACCAGGCTAGTTCTGCACTTCTGTAAGCTCTTGCTTGCATTCTTTCCATAATAGGAACATATAGAACAGAGCATTTCAGACAGAAGGGAATACAGCAGAAACTATGGAACAAGAGCTGGTTGGTAAATGCTAGAGACCAGTGTACATAGGATCGGATTGGCCAGTGCACACAGAATAAAATGGGTGATAAAACAGGTGGCGAAAGGAAGATAGGAAAATTTTGAACTTGCCAAAATGGAAAATGAGTGTTTTGGGTGAAAGAGTTGCCCAGAATCACTGCTCTGATAAAGACCACAGCAGGACCAGGAATACTCATCTTATCTGCCAGGCTGTGTGGTACCAGCAAGTCCCAACTCTTCTTGTACAAATTAGAACTTGTCCAGAAGAGTTTAGGGGTTGTTTTTTCCTCTCTCCTAGAGCCTTGAAGGTCTCTCCTTTACTCTCCTTCTTCACGGAGACCAGCATCCTTCGAAGCACTTTCAGAAGCAGCATCTCTGACCTATGAGTCAAGCAGTTTGTGCTCATGGCTAAGAGAAAATGTCTGCCAGGGAAGTTTCCTTTATTGTGTTGCCTGTGACTTCAGCATCTTAATGTGGCCTAATATCTGCATTTGCAGGGAGAGAGATGGCAGAGAGCAAGTGTACTGGGTCATGTTGCTTTTGGTGACTCTATCATTTGTCATCCCTTAGCTTGCCTCTACTGACATATGTGACAGCTAAATGCTAGTATTGAGGGGGTCCCTGTGATGCTGAAGAATGACTTAAAAGCCATAAGGGGACCATGGGCTTAGCTATTAGGCTAGACTTATAGCCAACATATGGAATCCAGAGGTACCTAAGTCTCTTTATGACAGCTGGAAGAGTTCTGGGGTGGGATGTGCTGGACTTTATAGGTACGAATTAATAATACCAACTGAGAGAAAGGCTCTGAGTTACCAAGAGGAACCGACTGGCAAGAAAGAGGCCCACTACCATTTCCCCATGATTCATTCCAGGAATCACAGGCACTTTGGGCCTGGACTTAGCTTCGGGAGAATATATACTCTTCTGAGAAAAAGAAAAGAGCTAATAACCTCCTCACACACACTCTCACGCTCTCTCTCTCTGCAACATACTTTCTCAGATCTAAATATCTTCTCAAAACAGAGTCTCAGAAATGGGGGGAGGAGGGGAAAAGGTTGAAGAAGCACAGAATCTGGAGAAATTCAATTCATGAAATTATTAAAAGGAAAATGGCCATGAACATGTATGTTGGAAAAGAACTTTTTCATCTTTCAAATTTTTGTGTGTACATAAGTTTTCAATCATGAGGTTGTCACAACGACCCCACCGCAGACTGCAAAGACTAGATAGCACCATCATTTTAAATATAACAAAGAAAGAAACACAAACAATAAGAGAAAATTGAGTTCTAATGACACTATGTGACTGATTACTGCTGACGATTTACAAAACCAAGTATGTGAAGCACTATAGTCAAATACTGAGCACACATTAGGTTGGCAAGGGTGTCTAATGGCAAAGACTAAGGCTGAAAATTTATAGTCTCAGCTCCCTTTTTTATTTTTCTAACCACTGGAGCTTACATTGTTGTTATGTTATGTTATGTTATGTTATGTTATGTTATGTTATGTTATGTTATGTTATGTTATGATGTTATGCTGTTGTTATGTGTCATTGAGTCGGCTGTGACCATAGCAACCCTATGAACGATGCCTCTGGACCTTACCTTATCCCATTGTTGCAGTCACCTTGTCAATCCATCTTGTTGAAGGTCTTCCACTCTTATGCTTTTGAAGAATGATATCCTTCTTCAAAGACTAGTCCCTCCTAATACCATGGCCAAAGTTTCACCATCCTTGCCTCCAAGGGGAACCCTAGTGTCACTTTCTCCAAAACAGACCTGTTTTCTCTCTGCAAAATCTGTATTCCCAAAAGATTATCCAGAATTTGATGTTGTTTTTAGGTAGGTACAGTCTAGTTGTTTTCAACTCACAGTAACCTTATTTACAACAGAACAACACAACAGCTGGTCCTGCGTCATTCTCATAGTCACTGTAATGCTTGGGCCCATTATTTGTTGCAATTGTGTCAGCCCATCTCCCTAAGAGTCTTTTATTTTAATGATCCTATCCTTTATAAGAAAAGATATCCTTCTCCAGAGAGTGGACAATTTTCCCAAAGTGTGTGAGTGTCCAAAGTATCACCAGTTTTGTTTCTAAGGAGCATCCTGGTTGTACTTCTTTCAAGATTTGTTTGTTCTTTTGGCATTTTTGTGGTGTGTCCAGTATGCCTATCCTACAAGTCAAAGGCATCAGTTCTTTTTCAGTCTACCTTAGTCATTGTCCGACTTTCATATGCATATGATGTGATTGGAGTAGCCCTAGAGATGTAGTAGGTTAAGTGGTGGGTTGCTGTCTGGGAAAATTGGCAACTCAAATCCACCAGCTGCTCCATTGAATAAAGATGAGGCAATTTCCTTCTGTTAACGATTATAGCCTCCAAAACCTGATGTTGGATCACCGTCCACCAGAAATGACTAGACGGCTAAGGATTTGGGTTTTGGTTTGCTATGACAATGACCAGAGATAGTGGAAAGGGAATTGAAGCCTTCGAGCTGTGGTGCTGGAGAAGAGTATTGAATATACCATGAACGGCTAGGAGAACAAACAGGTTCATCCTGGAGAGGGTGAAGCCAGGCTGCTCCTTGGAGGCAAGGATTCTGAAGCTTCGTCTCACACACTTTGAACATGTTGCAAGGAGGGGCCAGTCCTTGGAGAGGGATGTCATGCTTGGGAGGGTGGAGGGACAGCACAAGAGAGGAAGACCCTCTATGAGATGGGTTGACCCAGTGACTGGAGTAATGGGGATAGGTGGCTCCTGAAAAATTAGTAAAAGGCAGGTCAAACCTAGGATTGAAGGAAGACTCAATAACACCTTGCCGTTCTGCAGTCCTAGGTTTGACCTGCGTTTCACTAATTTTTCAGGAGCTGTCATTTCCAGTAGGAACTTTGAACACCAACAACTTCTGTTAAGTATTTTATAGCTTTCTTTTAACAAAAAGATTAAAATAACAATTACAAAACTACTCACTGAAGCAAGATTAAAGCTAATTCACTGACAGAGCTTTTAGAAAGGAGGAGGAGGCAAGCTGTGGTGGCCTAGTGGCAAGAAGCTGCACTGCAATCTCAGAGGTGTGCGGTTCAAATCCACCAGATGCTCTGCCGGAGAAGGAGGAATAATCTCCTCCTGTACCAGTCAGATCTGATTTGATTGTGTACACACAAAAAACAATAAAATTGGGAAAAGAAAAAAGAAAAAGAAAGGAGGAGGAAAGCGAAGAAAGCACTTCATTTCTATTTCTTTTCCCCCATAGAACAATGTATAGGTAATAGCTCACTGTTTGCGTGAATTACAGCCAAGCAGCAAAGATGCTGTATAATTTGAACAATCTACTGGCTTTTCTCAATCAATCTCATTGATGTTCTTTCCAAGTATAAAGAATGGAAGCTTGGCTTCTTCGGCTTAAGGAAAATATAAGATCTCATTCTGTGCTTCTCTGTTTCTTTGTTATGATGCTTTCATGCCACCAGGATAATTGATTTCTCCCTTTCCCCTCAACTTGAATGCTCATTTTTTATTTCTGGCATGATGGAATCTGCCTCTCGGAAGCAGTGATAAATGAGGTGTGTGTACCCTTCTCACTCTTCTCTTTGTGTTCCAAAGATTCCCTGGAAGAGGGAATTACTACTTGTCATTAGTCAAGACTCAATTTGACGCATTGGTGAAATATTTTCTGACTTCTTCTGGCACAACGAGGGAATAAGTGTCTTTGGAAAACTCTAAGGAAGTGGGCAAAATTCCCTTCCAAGTTTGCCAGAAAAATCAAGGTCTGAACCTGGGAGTTGCAGCAATTACAATCATATACGGATTAACACCTTCAGGCATTTTCTTTCCAAAAACTCTTTAGTTATCTGAGTCCCAAATAATTTCTAAACCCTTGAGTTGCCATCCTACAATGTGTTAGAAATAGTACATACATTGTAGTTCGTTCTTACAATGCCCCATAAAAATCACTGTTATTAACTACCTTTCCAGATGAGAACTATATGACTCCTACAGGTTAATTAACAGTCGATTCCAAGAACTGAGTTAAGTAAGCGAAATGGTTAAGATTTGGATCCAAGACTGTCTTCAAAGCTCACGTTCAAGCAACTTACTTCATTAACAAAGATGTGGCTGATCCAGGCTATGGTCTTTACCACTTCTGTGGTCTTAACAACAAAACTAAAGGGTAGAGCTCCATTCCATTGTTCTACTCTCATTTAAAAAGAAAAAAAAAAGACCATAAAGAATATTTTTAATTCTCTTTTGGGCCTCTGGTGGACAGAATTACTGTGACAGACAGTGAAACCTAGTTTAAAAGCATTTTGCCTGATAGACTTAGCACTATGTGAAGGCTGATTTCTTTTTTATTTAAAAAAGCAAAGATTTTTGCTTGTGATATAATTTCCTTTTACTGTCAGCAATCAAATGGTAGAGTGTTGAAAATGGGCTGTGACAGCTACAAAATGCATGCTTTTTTATTATTCTAGAGAGTGGTCTTCATATCTCTCTCTCCTCTGAAACATTATTTGTGTTTCTAATACTTTATGCTGATATCACATCTCCACAAAACTGAACTTTCTCTATTTCTTGTAGTGTGGTCACTTTTTGTCACTCTCTGCCTATTTCTACCCAGAAATTATCATGTCATCATACTTCATCTCTGCTGGGAAATGGTTGCTACACCTATTCTCCACTGCACAGCCCAGGAAAAGCTGGACTTGACAGTTTAAGCCCAGGTGTTTCTCACTTAATAGACCATGGGTCGACAAATACTGCATGAGCCCATTGCTGGATATTTAGTAGATAGATACAGAAGGATATCTAGTAAAATATGTATGGGTGAGGATAGGCAGGAGGGAAATCATAGGGTCACACAATTTGGTAGGAAGAAGGAAGGGAGGATTAAGGAAATGGGGAAGATCCAGCAGGGATCTGGAAAGATGGGGTAATGTGGGCATAGTTCAATTGTGATCAGGTTGGGGTTTTTTAAATTGTTTTTTAAATCATTATTATTATTATTCATTTTAATGAAAATTTACAGAGATTTTGGATTCCCATTCATTCATTGTTGCACTTTTCTCCCTGCCCACCCTTTCCCTTCAGTTTGTTCTCTTTAAAAAATAAAAGAAAAATTCTTTCATTGTTATACAATCCCTCCCCCCAAGGCCACTGCACTATGAAGCCTTCGTTCTGGACTCCTGTCTTGACAGTAATACCTAATCATATATCCCTTTTAAACAGTTCTCTCTCTCATCTGTTTCAATGCAGTATACATAATTTATCCCATCTTTCTTAGTCTCCCCCCACCCCCAATGTCTGTCCCGTTTTACAACAGTGGCACCATGCAATATTTGTCCTTTTGTGTCTGAGATATTTCACTCAACATAATTGTGATCAGTTTTATAAAATGCAATGAATTGAAATGACTGTGCAGAATGCAATGTGAATGAAGGAACATGTGAAACACAATATAAAACAATTTTTTTTAAAGTCCATGGGTCTTCAGCAATCTCATACTGCATTTCTATTATCCTTTCCTGATCTCTTTGATTTCCCTATATATACCTGTTTGATTCAGTCTACTTTTAATGTCCCCCTTTCCAAAAACATGTTGTCATTCCTGTTTCTTCCATTTGTATTTCTCCTCACTTCTCTATTCTACACACTGAGCCACTACCATTGAGACCACATCTATATGTCTAAAGACACATGATTCATTCATTGATTCCTCTTTCATTTGTAATTCAGCAAATATTTATATAGTATCAACATGTCTTTATTATAAATATGAACAAAATGAGAAATAATATACACTTCTTTCAAAAAAACTTATGATAAACTGAGAATAATATACCAGTTCTACATGATACTAACTAATTCTACATACAGTCTTGACATTGAGCCTCAATCCATATTGGAGGCTGCAGTCCTTGACCCTCTGTAGCAGGTGCTTCAGGTCCTCCTCAGTTTCAACAAGCAGGGTTGTGTCATCTGGATATCACAGACTGTTGATAGATCTTCCACTAATCTTGACCCCACATATCTCCTCATAGAGCCCAGCCTATGGAGACAGGACGCATCCCTGGCGTATGCCCTTCTCAATTTTGAACCATGCAGTGTTTCCTTGCTCTGTTCTGACGACTGTCTCCTGGTCCAAGTATAGGCTTCTCATTAGCACGATCAAGTGTTCTGGGATTCTCATTATTCTCAGAGTCAGCCACAGTTTGTTATGATCCACACAGTCAAACGCCTTTGCATAGTCAATGAAACACAGATAGACATTCCTCTGGTATTCCCTGCTTTCAGCTAAGACCCATCTAACATTAGCTACAATATCCCTAGTACCACAACCCCTTCTAAACCAAGCCTGGACTTCTGGCAGTTCTCTGCTGATGTGTTGTTCCAGTCATTTTTTTTTATAATCTTCAGTAGAATCTTGCTTGCATGTGATATTGTCCTGTAGTTTCCACACTCTGTTGGGTCACCCTTCTTTGGGATGGGAACAAATATAGATCTCTTCCAGTTAGTGGGCCAAGTGGTCGTTCTCCAGATTTCTTGGCACAACTTGGTGAGCACGTCCAGGGCAGCATCTGTTAGCTGAAATATGTCAATTGGTATACCATCTATTCCTGGGGCCTTTTTTTTGCCATTTCCTTCAAAGCAGCCTGAACTTCTTTCATCACCATAGGCTCTTGCTCATATGTTATTTCATGAAATCCTTCTGTGTCTGCAAGTTCCTTTCGATACAGTGACTCAGTATATTCTTTCTATCTTCTTTTAATACATCCTTTAATATTTAATATCATTTCATATTCTTCCTAAAGCATCCTTGATTATATCAACTCGAGGTTTGAATTTGTTCTTCAGTTTCTTGAGCTTAAGAAATGCTGAGCGAGTTCAGCCCTTTTGATTTTCTGACTCCAACTCCTTGTACATTTCATTGTAATATTTTACTTTGTCATCCCATGCTGCCTTTTGAAATCTTCTATTCAACTCTCTAGTATCTTGAATTCTTCCTTGTGCTTTGGCTTCTCTGTGCTCCAGTGCAATTTTCAGACAAAGATTCTCACCACTGGGCCAATTGGCAGCATCAGGTTGGAGGTGAAGAGATTGAGATTGTTAACAGCTTTAGTTTGCTTGGCTCCACAGTCAACACTCTTGGCACCAGGAGCCAGGAAATTAAAAGATGTATTGCCATGGGAAAGTCTGTTGTTAGAGACCTCGCCAAAGTACTGAAGAGTGATGGTGTCTCTCTGGAGACTAAGGTGTGTCTGATACAGGCCGTGGTCTTTGCTATCACTTATGCATCAGAGAGTTGGAAAATAAGAATGATGGAAGGAGAATTGATGTCTTTGAGCTGTGGTGCTGGAGAAGAGTATTGAGGGTACCATGGACTGCTAAGAAAACAAACTGATTCATCCTGGAAAGGGTCAAGCAGAACGGCTCCTTGGAAGCAAGGATTTTGCTGCTCCGTCTAACATACTTCGGACATGTTGTAAAGAGGGACCAGTTCTTGGGGAGGGACATCATGTTTGGTAGGGTGGAGGGACAGTGCAGGAGGGGGAGTCCCTCTATGAGGTGGATTGATTCAGTGACTGGGGTAATCAGGATGGGTGTATCAGAGATGGTGTGATTGGCACAGGACAGAGCAGAGTTTAGGGCTGTTGTACATAGGGTCGCTATGAGTCGCAAGGGACTCAACAGCACATAAGAACAACAACATACAGTTACCAATTGTAACCAGTTCTATATACTGTATGCCACTGGGGTGTCAGATGCCATAACATTTACCCAAAGCGGACAGTGTTTGGTGGAGCTCCCAGTTTAAGATAGGTTTGGAAGTAGGAGTGGTATTCACTTCCTAAACAACATGCCTCTGGAAACTCTATGAACTTTGAGAAACAATGAAAGTTACAGAAAGGCTTCAGGTCTTTTGTTCACAGGGTCCCTATGACTTGTGCTTGACTTGATGGCAATCAACAACAAGGAATGTAAGGGCAGAAAAGTCTGCATGTAGTGATGCTCAAACTAAATCTTTTTTTATTGTTATTTGAGTAAAATATAAAAAGCAAACTGGTTATCAATCCAACATTCATACATATTTTGTTTTATAACATTAATCACAATATCTACAATGTAATTACATTTTCCTTTAATTCTTCCCTATAATTCTCATTTCTCTTAATCCTTTTTCCTACCCCTTCCTGCTATCATGGCTTTTCCTTTGAGTAGCCTAGTGGATAAGGAGTTAAACTGTCAAACCAATGGCAGATGGTTCCAATCTACCACTTATTCCACAGGATAAAGATAGACAATATATTTTTGTGGGATTTACAGCCTCTGAAAATCCACTGAAGGGTAAGTTATGTCAACTGTTCTGTCTTAATAACAATGACTTGAGTTGAGATGAGATGTTTTACTGTACTGGGTTGGTTACTCTAAGAAAATAAGTGCCTCTATGGAGTTATTGTTTTCACCTTAGGTCTGTTGTTTGATTGAAAGTTGATCCAAGGAAGTGAGTTTCGTTCCAAGTTCAAAGGGTAAGCAAGGATCATAGTCTAGAGAGTTCTATCAGTCTCTGTTGATTCAATAAGGGTAGCCTTTTTCATGTTTTGAGTTTTGTTCCGTATTTTCCCCAACTTGATCCAGCATCTTCTTGTACGATTCTTTTTGGAGAGGCCAGCAATGACAGTCAGGCGCCACCTAATGTTTCTGGTCTCAGAGTCATGGAAGGTGAGCATTGCATAGTCTTAGCCCTTTACACTAATTATTTCAGAACACCTCTGCTTTTCTTCCCTCTTCTTTGTTATTTTTGGTCAGACTGAGACTGCTTGCTTACAAGCTTTAAAAACTCAAGTCCCTACTCACCAAAGTAGCATGTAGAACATTTCCTTGTTAACTAGGTGATGCTCATTGACCTTGATGTGTCTCAAGACAAATTTGTGATGTGTCTTAAGATCCCAGAACCAACAACTCATTCCTTCATCGTGTTTGGTTATGATGAAAAATCCTAAATGAATTTCTTATCATTGGCTCTGCTATATATTTGAATGTGTTTATAACACATACTGGAACTTGACGGCACATAACAACAACATGAATGTTAAGGAGGTCTGGTGGCTTAGTAGTATGAAACTGTACTGCAAACTAAAAGATACACAGTTTGAATCCACCAGCTGCTCTGTGGAAAGATAGACAATCTAGTCCAGTGTGATTTCCTGCCTTTAAAAACCCTCTGGAGGGTCAGCTATGAGTCAAATCTGACTCGTCTGTACAGTACAACAAAAATATGAATGTAAAAATATTATCTGCCACACCACCTGCACGTGGTAATAAGTGCAGTCCTTTTGACTGACTCATGTCCATTCATCTTGCCTGTCCACCGATATATCTGCTGTTGACTGTATTTCTTGTATACCTCTCTGTGTCCTTCTTTTCTTACCTGGTATTGTGCTGAACATCCCTTTATTGAATTCTGTCTTGAAACACATTTACCATATTGTCTAACTGTAAAAGGCATGCATGCTATTTGAAGTTGAGTTTGAAAATCATAGAGAGAAGAACTATTTTTTACAATCATCTCAAACCCATATTCCTACTTCCCAGAGATAATTATCACTAATATTGTGCTAATCCTCTCTATTATTCTTATTTGCTGATGTAGTTAAAAAAATAAAGATCACCATGTATAATTTGAGTCTGAGTGTAAAGGTTAAAAATCTAATATATTCACATTTTCTTGTGAGGTTAGATATCCTTTAAAATATGTTGTGCTCTTGGAATTATTCCAATTTACCTTAAAATCAAACTTTTGTGATAGAGGTTGTTTTCATTTTTTTTCTAAGTTAGTAATTCTGCAATGATTTTATGACATTTTAAAAATTAGATTTCTAAGATGAATTTATCAAAATAGGTCATCTCACTCAAGAAAGACAGACTGTATTATTGATCCACCTTGATAAAGTGCTTTCCTGAACACAAAAATATATGTTCCAGGGGAACTCTGGTGGCCTAGTGGCAAGGAGCTGCAACTACAATCCCAGAGCCAAACGATTTGAATCCACCAGATGCTCTGCCGGGGAAGGAGGGACAATCTCCTCCTGTACCAGTCAGATCTGATTTGACGGTACACGCACACAAAAATAATAAAATAAAAAAAAATTTTTTTAAATAAAAAAAAGAATATATGTTCCTACTTGTTGCTACATGCCATGGAGTCAAGTACCACTCATAGCGACCCTATGAACAGCAGTCTGTCTATCCTGAGTCATTCTCACCATCTCTGATACACTTGAGCCCATTGTTGCAGTCACTATGTCAATCTATCTAGATAGGAGTCTTCCTCTTTTTTACTGTTAGATAACATTTCTTGGAAATGGGAACAAATATAGATCTCTTCCAGTCAGTCAGCTGTCCTCCAAATTTCCTGGCATAGACTGGTGAGCATTCCCAGAGTTTGTATCTGGTAGCTGAAAAATGTCTATCAGTATCCCATCAATTTCTAGGGTCTTTTTTAAAATTTTCTCTTATTACTCTGTGTGTGTGTGTGTACAGTCAAATCAGATCTGACTGGTACAGGAGGAGATTGACCCTCCTCCTCCTCCTACAGGATAGCATCTGGTGGATTTGAACCATGTACCTCTGGAATTGCAGTGCAGCTCCTTGCCACTAGGCCACCAGAGCTCCCCACTATGTTCTTCTTTTTTGCTAGTATAAAAGTTCAGTGCAGCTTGAACTTCTTTTGTTACCACTGGCCCTTGTTCATATGGCGCTCCCTGAATTTTTTGTGTGTCAACCAATTCTTTCTAGTGCAGTGACTCTGCATATTCTCTCATCTCCCTTTAATGCCTCCTGGATCATTCAAGCATCTTTCAGTATTGCAATTCAAGGCTTAATTTTTTCTGTTGTTTTGTTTTGTTTTGTTTTGGTTTTTTTTTTGTTTTTTTAGCTTGAGAAATGCTGAGCAAGTTCTGTGCTTTTTATTCTTTTAATCAAGCTCTTTGCACATTTTATTATAATACTTTGTCTTCTCAAGCTGCCCTTTGAAATCTTCTGTTCAACTCTTTTACTTCAGCATCTCTTCCCTTTGTTTTGAATCTTGATTCTCTAATGCAATTTTCATTTCTTCTGACAAAGGGCTTGGCTTTTTCTTTCTCCTCTATTTTTGTAATAACCTTTTGCACTCTTCTTGGATATCTTTGATTTCATTCCACAACTCCTTTAGTCTTTGATCATTGTTCAATACCTCAAATCTGTTCTTTTTATTTTCCTTTTTTAAAAATTATTTTTATTTTATTATTTGTGCATGTGTGTACTGTCAAATTAGATCTCACTGGTACAGAAGGAGATTGCATCTCCTTCTCCTGCAGAGTCAAACCTGTTCTTAAGATGATTTTTTAAAATGTTTGTTTATTTTTTCTATGAGTTTTAATTCCCATAATTATATAATCTTTTTTAATTATAGTGGAAAAATACATAGCAAAACATTCACCAAGTTCAACATCTTTCACATACAGTTCAAAGCTGCTGATTACATTCAACATGCTGTGCAACATCACAAATATATTTCATGGACTGTTTTAAAGCTATGAACTCCATTGACATGAAAACTGCTGCCTGAATCATGAAAACACACGAAATAGACCCATTTTTTTGGCCACTAAGGCCAAGTACATGTAGGAGTCATTTTTTTCCCTATATGTTTAAATCACCCTGTAAATCAGATCATCTGTTAGCATTGTTAATTTAGAAGAAAGTGGTTGCATAGAGAATAAGGACAGCAAAGACCTTTAGTCTATACTTGCAAATGGGAAGTAATCATTTTAATGTTGTTCACTGGTAGAATTTCCCACCAATGGTTGTATGCTGTTTTAGATGAGAGAGCAACATGTTGATTTTTTTTTTTAACCCTCTTTAATGTTTCCTTTAAAAGAAAAGCTCTGAAGCTGGTAGATGATTTTGATGCCAGGAATCTGTTACACGGGAGGGTCAAATCAGTAATCAGCATGACTCAGCTTGTGGTAATTGGCAAATGTGTGATTGTGACTTGCATTCCAGTTATTTAGACTGTGATATTCAAGACTAGATTGGACGTAATGAGAGTATAAGAGCTCCTTCCCCAAGAAAGAGAATGGAGAAAGTCCTTGGAGAAGGGCTTCACGGAACTGGTAAGCCAGCTTTCTCTGAACATTGATGATTTCCTCAGTGCTCCCATAATTCCTCAACGCCCTGGCCATTTTCTTGTAGGTCAAGGTCTTCCGATTGCTTTTCTTTCTCCCCAAAGTTTTGTAAGTCACTCTTTATTTTTTGATATAAACTGAAAGATGTCTTTGCTTCTGTTTATCCACTGGATACAAGATTCCATCTCGGGGTTACCTAAAGATATTCAAACAGTTGGAGTGTCTTCCTGCCTTCTCCTCCCTTTAGCTGAAGAATAGCAGATTGTACTAGCTGGTTCTTACCAGTATTCTGCAGAGATGCATGGATAGTCCCTTTAAACAGTAGTCTGCAGCACTGTTCCCTCTGGTTTTCCATTTATGGACAGGTTCCTCTGTGGACAGCGTGCCATAGCAGCCGGCGTTGTCTCTGACGTGAGGGCAATGACTGATGAAAGCCAAGTAATGTTTATAATCTGGGGGTTACTGAAGGCTGCTGGTTGAACGTTGCCTCAGTATCTCAAAAGCTTTAGATTATTTTTTAATTCAGGTGGAATGGACTCAAGGTGAGATTTTGCTTCTTGTGATTTTTTTTTCCTCTTCAACTTTAGTTTGAACTTGCACATGAGTAATTGATGGTCTGTTCTACAGTCGGCTCCTGGTCTCGTTCTGACTCCTAATGTTGAGATTCTCCAAAGATTCTTTCTATAGATATAGTCAATCTGATTATTAAGCAGAACTTTGGGTGAGGTCCATGTGTAAAGTTGTCATTTGTGGTTTGTTTTTATTTTAAAAAAATATTTGCTGTAAACAAATCATTAAATGTACAAAGTTTGGTCTTTTGATCTGTCACATCACTTCTGGCACCAACTCGTTTTCCAACTACCATCCCTTCCTCGTTGTTTCCAAATCCATCCCAGTCTCCAATAATTATTAATCCATCTTGATTGTATGTTTGATCAATTTTTTACTATAAAATTTGGTAGAAATTATCAATTTCCTCCTCTTTGGCTTTAGTTATTTAAGCATCTATTTTAAGAATAATTGTATTAACAGATCTGCTTTGTATGCATATGGATATAATCCTGTCACTATCACATTGTTCTTGAGGAGAGACCTTGAAAACATTCTTTTTATTATTAATGCCACACCATTCTTCCTCAGTTTATTATTTCCAACATAGTAGGTCATATGATCGTGTTCTTCGGAATGGCACAGGATAGTTCATCTCAGTTCACTAGTGCCTAGAATGCCAATCTTCTTGTGTTCTATTTCATTTTTGAAAGCTTCCTGTCTCTATATAGTTAGTACATTCCACGTTCCATTTTTTTTACAGTGACATATATTGAGGGTTGTTGTTGTTATGTGCCATCGAGTCGTTTGCGACTCATAGCGACACTATGTACAACAGCCCTAAACCGTGCTCTATCCTGTGCCAATCACACTGCCTCTGACACACCCATCCCGATTACCCCAGTCACTGAATAAATCCACCTCATAGAGGGTCTTCCCCTCCTGCGCTGTCCCTCTACTCTACCCAGCATGATGTCCCTCTCTAAAGACCTGTCTCTCCTTAC
>NW_006399827.1:6804431-6805230 GCF_000299155.1 Elephantulus edwardii
CGCTATGAGTCGGAAAAGACTCGACGGCACATAACAACAACAACAACAACAACAACAACAACATCTTAACATGAAGTGAGCAAAACTCAACCCTGGATCAACTGATATCATGATAGAAACAAAATTGAAGTTGTCAAAGGTTTCATTTTACTTGGATCTACAATCAACATCCACAGTTGCAGCAGTCACAAATTCCAACAATATACTACATTGGGAAAATCTGCTCCAAAAGACCACACTGAAGTCCAACAGAGTAAAGATATCCATTTAAAGAATAAAAAGCACTTGCTGCAAAGTAGGGTATTTCCAATTGCTTCATATGCATCTGAAAGTTAGGCAATGAATAAGGAAAACCAAAGAAGAATCAATGCTTTTCAACTGTGTTGGCGAAGAGGAGTGAATTGGCCACAGATTGTCACAAGAATAAGCAAATCTACCCAAAGGTAATAAAGGAGGTCAGAATTGCTTCCACTGTGGAAAGCTGGGCCACTTCAGTAGACAGTGTCACAAACGAGAACCACAGATAGGCAAGGGAGTAGAGAGGAAGCTCCCACTCACTTGCTATAAGTGTGGCTCTGAAGGACACTTGGCCAAAGTGGCCCACATCAGGTCCTCGTGGCAGACAGGACTGACAGGCCTCAGCTCCCAGCTGGAAACAAAGGAAGACGCTTCAACAATTTAGATCCTCCCAGAAGATCCATGGATGAGCATTAATATTACCGGTAAGTATATTCATTTTCTCCTGGACACAGAGCCTACTAATTGGTCCTAAAAGCCTTCTGAGGTCCCAACTCTTCTC
>NW_006399827.1:6805330-6811091 GCF_000299155.1 Elephantulus edwardii
CCACAACTCATTAGTGTTCAAGGCCTCAAACCTGTTCCTGAGATGATTCTGAAATTCAGGTGGTATGAAATTAAAGTCGTATTTTGGCTCCTGTGGATTCGGTTTAATTTTCCTCAGCTTCAGCTTGAACTTGCATATGAGTAGTTGGTGGTCTGTTCCACAATCAGTTCCTGGCCTAATTTTCACTGCTGATATTGAGCTTCTCCAGCGGTTTTTTTCCACAGATGTAATTGACCTGATTCCTATGCATACCATCAGGTGAAATCCATGTGTATAATCTATGTTTATGTCTCTTAAAAAACATATTTGCAATGAAGCAGGAGCCAGAAGCAGCGCAGGCTCAAGCCGAGACCAGGCAACACAGAGGACTCCCACAATAGCTTCTGACATGCCTCCAGGTAACAAGCCCCAAGGCGGAGCCTAAACCGGTTGGGAAAAACACAATCTATACAGGAGTTCTACAGGACACATCACCATCCCTTCGTAGACAGTACAAGTAAACTTAAGAGACACTGGACACAGGAAGAAGAAGAAAAAAAAATCTCTCTGACAAGCTGTCAGGTCATGGGTCGGACAATGGGAGATTAATTAATTCTGAAGGCATTTGGTAGAAGTGAAGTGGTATATTGAGGGTATTTTGGCTTTATTAAAAAATTGTTATTTTAACAAATGTTTATAGAAAAGTTGGTATTTTTTTCATGGTTGTACTTTTTCCTCCCTAATTCCCCACCCCCACCACCCCAGCTCACTTTAAAAGAAAAATTCCCTCATTGTTGCATAATTTCCACCTTCTCTCTCAACCTTCCTGCAGTTCACTTTGCTATGCATCTCATATTCTGGACAATTGTCAGATATTCCTTTTAAACAGTTCCTTCCTTCCTCTGTTCCAATGCAGTGTGGCTGTTTCCCATCATACTTTAGTGACTTCCCCTCTGAGCTCTACCTCTAATATTATAGCAACCTCCAATACGGATTGAGGCTCAATGTCAAGAAGACAAAGATTCTCACCACTGGACCAATTGGCAGCATCAGGATGGATGGTGAAGAGATTAAGATTGTACCCAGCTTTAGTTTGCTTGGCTCTACAGTCAACACTCTTGGCACCAGTAGCCAGGAAATTAAAAGGCGCATTGCCATGAGAAAGTCTGCTGTTAGGGACCTCTCCAGAGTACTGAAGAGCAATGGTGTCTCCCTGGAGACTAAGGTGCATCTGATACAGGCCATGGTCTTCTCAATCACCTGTTATGCATCAGAGAGTTGGACAATGACCAAGGAGGATAGAAGGAGAATTGGTGCCTTTGAGCTGTGGTGCTGGAGAAGAGTATTGAGAATACCACGAACTGCTAGGAAAACAGATTTGTCCTGGAAAGGGTTAAACCAGGTGGCTCCTTGGAGGCAAGGATTCTGAGGCTCCGTCTAAAATACTTCGGACATGTTGTGAGGCGAGACCGGTCCTTGGAGAAGGACATCATGCTTGGGAGGGTGGAGGGACAGTGCAAGAGGGGAAGGCCCTCTATGAGGTGGATTGATTCAGTACCTGGGATAATCGGGATGGGAGTGTCAGAGACAGTGCGATTGGCACAGGACAGAGCAGAGCTTAGGGCTGTTGTACATAGGGTCGCTATGAATTGCAAGTAACTCGATGGCACATAACAACAACAACAACAACTCTGCTGTTCAAAGGTTTGTCAAAGACCTGTTGTTTCAGAAGTAGGTGGCCATTCCTACTTCTTAGTCTGTCTTAATCTAAGAGCACTGGTGCAACCTGTCTACATTGGTGACCCTTCTGGCATTTGACACACTGGTGGCATTGTTTCCAGCATCACAGACACCCATTTATTACAGTAATATAGTGGACTGACAGACAAGTGCTGCTGTATCGAGAACGATCCAAAGCAGATCTTCATGGACATCTATGCAGGTCCAGCCAGGATATCCAGCCAGGTCTGGGTGAGTCCTTGGGCCCTGTGCCATACACCTGCATCAAAGACGTAGCTAAGCCTCTGCCTGGGACAAATACCCATCCCACATCCAGGCCCCCATTTTACCTACCCGTGTTCCTACTAACAGCCTATAAAGGACCACCACTCAACCCCAGTATTAAGCCATATAAAATATTTGAAAATCTAATATAATACATGTAAAAGGATAGATACTTCCATAGTTCAACAACTTGTATATTTATTTTTACACTATAACAAAAATAGATGGTTTTAAAATATTCCCATATACTCATTATTTTCATTTCATCACATTTATTTCTTTGGCCTGTATCTCATTATATCATTGGTATTTCTCCCACTGGCATATAAAAAAGCTCTTCAAGGAAATGTCAATTTTTTACTGAAATTATTTCAATATATGTCACTTAACATTAAAGTGTATAGAGTATTTTCCCATCAAATCAAATATTCATACACTTATTTGAATAATATTGATTAAGGACTACTGAGTCCAGATAATCCACTGATGGTACAGTGTTTTTCTCCCACTTTTCTAACTTCCCGGTACAATGATGACACATTAGTAGAAGGAAAAATAAATAACAAAAACAGCACAAAATGGGAATTAGCAGATGAGAAATTTGGGCAAATTTTTGGAGATAAATAGATGGAAATATGTTGATAATTTGGACAAAGAGGAAGAAATCACAGCTCAGAAAAGAAAGTATTTTTAAGCAAAAGAGGTATTCTGTCTGTCAGGGAGAATTCTAAAGACACTGATGAGGACTTGGCAAGGAAAAGTATGCAGGTAAAGAGGAGAATTGAACTGCCTCCAGCCTCTTTCCAATCTCTGTCTACAGAAAAAGACAGCTTGAACCAACAGAAATAAGCCTAATATTCAAAGAAATGTAGTGAACTAACCCACTACCCATCTTGCTGGCATGTTGGTATGATGCTGGAAACAAGTTTATGGACCAAGACAGACAAGGCAGATAAACCTGGAAGTCTACCTCCAAATATCAGCCAGTGAAAACTCTTTGGACCATAAATGAACATTATCTGAAACAGTGATGGAGTATATATCTGTTAGTCTGGAAGACCTTCACATTATGGAGTGGCTATAACAGTGAACTTGAGCATAACAAAGATCATGGACACCACAATGAAATAATAATAGTATTTCCTTCTGAACAAGAGGTTACCACAGTAAGAGCTAAATCAATGACAACTAAACAAGTAGAGTAACTGAGAAAGCTGGTGGAAGGGTGTGATGTGTAAACCAGAATAAGCTGTGCATCACTCATTAGGAGTAGAGGGGACAGCGTAATAGCTTAACCACTGCCTATTCACCTGAAAGTCAAGTCTCGATTACATAGAAAGTGAATGATGATTTCATTGTGTTTTGGCATTAAAATATTATACTACATCCTTATATAGTGCAAACTATTTTTTATACCAGAAAAAGGTTTAGTCGTGTTTTATTGACTATGCTTTTGCATAGTGTGTGAATTATTCAAATTGTGAATAGAAGTGTGAAGAATGGAAACTTTCAAACACTTGATTGTGCTCATATGAAGCCTATACACAGAACAAAAGTTAGACATTTGAAAAGAATAATGCCAAGTTAAATCAGGAAAGCGGTATCCTTCTATCAGGCTTACTCAAACTGCATGTGAGGAAAACTAACCAAGAAACTGGCCCATAGGAGGAAAAACATGGTATCAGGATTAGAGGAAGATGTGCCAAAGACCTGTGGTATGCAGATAACACATCCTTGCTTGATGAAGACATAAAGGGCTTGCTGATGAATATCAAAGAATACACAGCCTTCAATATGGATTACACCTAAACAGAAACAAAATGAAAATCCTCAAAACTGGATTAATAAGCAATACCATTGTAAAAAATGGACAAAGGATTCAAGTTGAAAAAAGATTCTAATTTATTTAGATCCACAATCAATACAAGTGGAAGCAGCAATCAAATTGGCAAACCCACTTTATACAATCTCGTTCAAATGCTAAAGAGAAACGATGTCACTCTTATAGCCAAGATACGCTTGACTAGCCATGGTCTTTCTGATCCCCTCATATGCGTGGGAAAAATTAATAAATAAGGAAGGCCCTGGGAAAATATATTCAATTGAATTGTGGTGTTTTCAAAGAATATATCATGCATGGATTGCCAAAAGAACAAATCTGCCTTGGAAAAAGTACAGCTAGAATGTTCTTTAGAAGCAAAAATGGTGAGGCTTTGCCATACATGTTTTATCAAGAGGAACTGTCTCTAGAGAAGATCATGTCTGGGAGAGACATGGGAAGGTCAATGGGAAAGAGGAAGACCTTTAATGAGATGGACTAAAACAGTGACTGCAACAATGGGCCCAGGCATGAAAAGACTGTGAGGATAGCACGGGCTCAGGCTCTGTACACAGGACTGTTAGGTGTATGAACCATCTCAATAAAAACAAACAAGAAGATTATTTTCTATAAAATGCAATTATTTCCACTGCTTTTCATGCTTAGAAAATGCATCTGAAAATCACAATGAGTTTAAAAATTTCTCAGCTGCCATTAAAATTTCTCAAACTTAAATCACAAATATATTTTCTAATATATTAGAATATCTAGCCTAGTGTGATTTTATACGATCCTAATACAATCTCAGGGAAATAACAGAAGTTCAAGCTATACCCAGAAGACATCATAGAATGAAAAATATCATTGCTAATGTCAGATAGAACTTAGCAGAAACCAGAGAACACCAGAAAGATGTTTCTTCGTGTTTTATTGAATATCCAAAGGTATTTGACTATGTAGATCATAAGAAATTATAGATAACATTGAAAAGAATGGGAATCTCAGAACATTTAATTGTGCTCAGGTAAAACCTATACGTAGACCAAGATGCAGTTGTCCAAACAGAAAAGGGGTTAAAATTGGGAAAAATCTGTGTCCTTTATTCATGTGTATTCAGTCTGTATGCTGGGCAGATAATTTAGAAGCTATATAAGGAGCTCTGGTGGCCTAATGGCAAGAAACTGCATTGCACTCCCAAAGGCATGTGGTTCAAGGCCACCAGCTACTCACTGGAGAAGGATGGGCAGTCTCCTACTGTGCAATTAACTGCCTCTGAAAACCAGCCAGAGGGTCAGCAATGCATTGATTCTGACTCTATGGTACACAAAAACAAACAGCAGACTATCTAAAGAAGAACATAGCATCAGGGTTAGAAGAAAACTCATCAACAATCAATATCCAAATGATAGAACTTGGCTTTCAGAAAGTGAAAAAGACTTGAAGTACTTACTGAAGAAGATGAGAGACCACACCTTTAATAAGGATTACTACATCTTAACGCCTCTCCGTTGCTTATCTGAGGTGGCTTTCTTGTGCACCGCTTTCAAGCTTCCCTTCCGCCCAGGAGCACGCTTGTCAGAGCTCCCAAGGGCTTCTTCCCACCAGTGGGGAAGGGAAGCTTGAAAGCGGTGCACAAGGAAGCCACCTCAGATAAGCAACGGAGAGGAGTTTTTCAAAGGTACCCGGGATTTCCGGTGGGAAGAAGCCCTTGGGAGCTCTGACAAGCATGCTTCTGGGCGGAAGGGAAGCTTGAAAGCGGTGCACAAGGAAGCCACCTCAGATAAGCAACAGAGAGGTGTTTTTCAAAGGAGTTCTACAGAACACGTCACCTTCCTTTGGAGACAGCACAACTAAACTTAAGAGACACTGGTCAAAAGAAAAATGTCAGCAGTCGACGTTTTTGGAATCACAGAAGCCAAGAAAGCTTAAGATACAAACTGTCAGATCATGGGTTGGACA
>NW_006399827.1:6815711-6852654 GCF_000299155.1 Elephantulus edwardii
ATAATAAAAGAATAAGCAAATCTGTTTTGGAGAAAGTACAACTAGAATGTTCCTTAGAGTCAAGGGTGATGAACCTTCATTTTACACATACTTTGCACATGTTACCAGAAGGCACAAGTCCTTGAAAAAAGACTTCATGCTGGGAAAGGTGGAGGACCAGAGAAACAGAGAAGGAACCTCCACAAAATGAAGTTAACAAACTGTAACTATTGTAACAAGGAACTCTAGGGTGTTAGAGGTCATGAGGCTGGTGCAGGGTAGGGAGAGTGTTCTGTGCTCATAGGGCCCCTAAGAATTATAGTTCACTCCACAGCACCTAACACCACCACCACCACCACCACCACCACCACCACCACCACCACCACCACCACCACAAATGTATTATTTAAAATCTAGACTTTCTAAACATCCTTTCTAAGGAGTGAGAGATCCTCAACCAGGTGAATAGACATGGTGACTTGCCACAATAGCTCTAATTTGTCAGGAAATGTGAAGATGAAACAGGACAGGACAGGGTTCAGATCTGCTGTTCATAGAGTCCCTATGGAATTTTCTCAATTCAACAACACCTAACACCACCACCACCACCGATACAGAAACTAAGGCTTTTTTTTTGTAAAAGCTATTCTATTTCATTGAAATAACTGTTGATAAATATATAAGTTCCATTCAGCTTTAAAAATATCTCTTATAAAATGCAAATTACACTATAATTTTCCTTTTTTCCCAACATTACCTTACTTGTTCCATAGATTAATATTAAAATTACTTCTGTAAGTCTCCAAATCATCTCATAGCCATTATCTAAAAATTACAAGCCAATTGGAGAATAAAAGAAATTGAGTTACTTCTGACTCAGGGTGATGCTACATGTATCGGAACAGAGCTGTTTTCCATAGGAATTAAATGACTTTTTAAAAAAAATATATTGCCATTTCTTTCTTCTGAGCCATCTCTGGGTGGATTGGAAGCTCCATGTTTCCAGTTAGCAATGAAATGTTGTAATAATACTATGTTACATGGTGGTTGTTGTACCATAGAGTTGGAATCAACTGTTGCTGACCCTCCAACAGGTTTTCAGAGGCAGTTAATCACATGAAAGGAGATTGCCCATCCCTCTCCCACGAAGCAGCTGGTAGCATGGAACTGTGTGCTTTGGGGATTACAGTGCAACTAGAAATTCCAGTTAGAGAATATTCATTGTCATCAAGTTGATTTCCACTCACGGCAACACTACAGGACAGAGCACAACTGCCTCTTAAGGTTCTCTTTGTTGTCAATCAACTTATGTCAACAAACTGTCAGATTTTTCTCACACAATGTATTTAAACAACTGTTGATGTTGTTATGTGCCATCAAGTCACCTACAACTCATAGCAACCCTATGTACAACAGCCCTAAACCCTGCTCTATCCTGTGCCAATATTACTGTCTCCCACAGGCCTGTCTCCATTACCTCATTATTGAATCAATCCATCTCATCTATGGTCTTTCTCTCCTGCATTGTCCCCCTTCACTCTCCCAAACATGATGTCCTTCTCCAAGGACTGGTCCCTCCTTGCGACATGTCCAATGTACGTCAGATGAAGCTTCAGAATCCTTGCCTCCAAGGACAGCCTGGCTTCACCCTCTCCAGAAGGAACTTATTTGTTCTCCTAAGCAGTCCATGGTATATTCAATACTCTTTCCACCACCAAAGCTCAAAGGCATAATCTCTCCTTCTATCATCCCTAGTCAGTGTCTAACTCTCTGATGTATAGTAAGTAAGTGCAAAAACCATTGCCTATATCAGATACACTTTAGTCTCCAGACTGACATCTTTGCTCTTCAGTACTTTGGGGAGGTCTCTGACAGCAGATTTTCCCAGTGCAATTTGTCTTTTAATTTCCTGGCTTCTGGTACCCAGAATGTTGATTGTAGAGCTAAGCAAACTGAAGCTGTCAACAATCTCAATCTCTTCATCATCTATAATGATGCTTCCAATTGGCACTGTGGTGAGAATCTTTGTTTTCTTGATGTTGAGCTTCCACAGCAAGCGCAGGCAGGGTTGTGTCATCTGCATAACACAGATTATTGATGAATCTACCACCAATCCTGATGCCAAATTTCTTCTCATAGAGCCCAGCCTCCCGGATAATCTGTTTTGCATATAGATTGAAAGGTACGGAGATGGGACACATCCTTGGTGCACACCCTTCCAAATCTTGAACCCACTACCCTTCAAATAACAGCTTAGCACTTAACCACCGGACCACCAGGCCTCTTAATGTAAAGACACAACCCAATTTTGTTTCCAGTACAGTCAATTCTGTTCATTTCATAGCGGTCCTCAGAGCTGGAATCCGAGGACAGAATGGACCTTCAAAAGCTGAGAATCTCTTTGAAAGCAGACTGCCACTTTGTCCCCTATGGAGCAGCGAGAGGATTCCAACAACAGATATTTTGGTTAGCAGGCACATACAGCCACTGTGTCTCCAGGAGTCTTAATTAAATTTATTCTTTCCATTTAGAAACGTACTAGGTGTCTTCAGACATTCATATTTATCAAGATTTTGCCAAAACTTCTTCCATTTTCTTTACATGACAGAGACATATTTACTCCCGGTTATACCTAGATATTTTTTTATTCCACTGCCAATATGAATTATATTTCTCTCTAATATTCTTTTGTTTTGATGCTGTCGTTAATTTTTTATCAAAATGTATACATGTGCAGAGAGTGAAGAGTCCAACAGCTCTATGAGGCTGGTTACCACGAGTAGTTCTGTTCCACTTCCCTGGACCTCCTGATTCCGGAGGTAGCCACCTTCAACTCTCTGAGCTAATCCTTTTGGTATTTGCCTCTGCTCTCCAAATAACCTGCCTATCTTGCTGTTCATTGATTTTTTTTTTCAGTTTTAGGGTTTCTCTATTGATTTCCTTCTATAGAAAATACAAATGAAGTTTTCTTTTGTAATCTCACCACATCATCCTTCCCAATTCTTCATCTTCCTTTGATCAATATTTATTGTATTATTGTTAGGCAATTGCTATTGACAGATGAGTCAACATTCACCTTTCCTTCTCACCAGTTTGATCTCTCTGGGACTGCATTGCCTTTTTTTTTTTTTTCTGTTTGCATTTTCTGCTAAGGGGAGGAGAATGGTGTAGAATGGCATCATTTTCTGTGTTATTACTTAACTCTTTAACTTGTTACCACATGATTACACATTAGTACAAATATAAACTTTGCTCTCAAAGATGTTCTCCAGAGCATTTTTTGTGAAGTAGCTATTTTTCCTCTGGAGAAGTGTACTTTGTGGGCTCCAGGTAGAGGAATACAAGCAGACTCTCTTCTCACCATTATTCAACATCTTTTTGTGTTGGGTCCAACATTTTTGTTGTTGTTGTCGTTTGTTTGTCTTCTATGCTTTCCTCTTCCCTGCTCTGTTTCCCCATTGGGGAAAGTGCATGCTCGAGATGATTCCTAACAAAAAGAGCTCATGGGAGGTAATTATTTTTATTTTTATGCCTTGCATATCTTTTATTGTATACACAGACTTAGTTGACATAATGCTAGTATAGATCTAAGTTGAAAAGTGTTTTCACTCCAAAGACTGAATGCATTTCCACAATGATTTATAGCATCTAGTATCCCCCTTATGAACTATACTACCCTTCAGATCCTTGATTCTTTATATCAAGCCTGTTTTATTCCTTCTGGGTGCTTTTAAAACGTCCTCTTTGTCCTCCAGTGTTCTCAAATGTTAGAGCATTATATGGACTTATTCCCACTCACCATGCTGAGTACTGAATGGGTTCTTCAAGTCCTGTATGAGTCTTTCCATTCCAGGCTACTTCCCCAGATTGCTGCTGCTGCTGCTGCTGCTGCTGCTGCTGCTGCTGTTGGGTGTTGTTCAGGAGAGAATCCTGTGCTGTTTTCATCCTCTCTGAGACATTAAAACTCATTGCCAAAGTCACAGTGTCAATCTCTGTGGGAATTTTCCTCTCCTTCACTGCTCCCTCTAGATTTCCAAGCATGCTGTCCCTTTCCAAGAAATATCCTCTTCTAACTACATGTTCAAAATAGGAAAGATGAAGCTTCACCATCCTTGCCTCCAAGGACTACTGTGGCTACGCCTGTTCCAGGACACATCTGTTCATCGTTTTGACAGTCTGTGTGGTAATTCAGTACTCTTCTCAAGCACCACAACTCAAATGCATCAATTCTTCTTCTGTCATATTTATACAATGCCCAGCTCTCTGATGCATAGCAGATGATGAGAAGACTATGGCCTGAATCAGGCACACCTTAGTCTTCCTACATGGTTTATCCCTCCTTCTGTTTTGCCCTTTCTTTGTATCTGAAACTCCAACCAACCTCTGCTCTTATATTACTTATGTTTCTCAGCTCATTGATATTTCATTTTCCTTTTGGAGACATTCTCTCAAATCTGTTGTCCAAATCTTGAATCTCAGTTTGGTTTTCTACAATCAAAGTTTTAATTTCATAAAGCTCATTTTTATTCTCTAAATGTTCTTTTACTTTACTCCTGCTCTTGATAGTTTTCCCTTTAAATGAGTCTTTGAATAGTTTGTTTCTTTCAAGTTCATTTCATGTTTATTTATGTCGGTCTTGATCTTTTATGTTTTCTCCTATGTTGGAAAAAGCCGCTAAAAAGCTATCTGGAAACATTATGTACACCCACAGGCCCTCAAATTATGGGTCTCATGGTGGAATTATCTCTTGAAAAATTTACTTTGTGGTCCTGCAATAGCAACATCTTTGGTTCTTTCATTTTATGTGTAATCAGATATATTTTTCTTTTTCTTAATTGTGATTTTAGGGAACATTTATAGAAAGCATAGGCTTTAATGGTCTGGTTCAAACTCTCTATAAAACTTGCTGTCAGAAGCTGCACTGCAATCCCAGAGGTAGGCGGTTTGAATCCACCAGATGCTCTGCTGGAGAAGGAGGGGCAATCTCCTCCTGTACCAGTCAGATTCGATTTGATGGAACACACACACACAAAATAATAAGATAAAAAATAAAAATTAAAAATTAAAAAAAACCCTTGCTGTAGTTTTCTGATTCAAAGGTATGTAAACTGTTGTCATCTTGCCAGGATCTCCAGAAAAGGAGCCTGAGAACATCAACAGATATTTAATAAATGTGTACACATTTCTGTCTCAGTAGTAGCATTCTTCCCTTAGTCTGTGCATCCCATTGTTACCCTTTCCAGAGAATAAACCTTCAGTCTTCAACCACCACAGTTTGGAAGGCAGTCACTCTCTAGGTTAACTTCGGGGGTGGAATATAGAGCGTCTATAGTCTTTCAAGCACTCTCCTTTTTTAAAGTCACATATTTGTTCAACACTGAATCTCACGGAATCCCATTCTCAGGTCTAAAGACAGAAGAGCCAATCAAAAGAATTGTAGTTTGACCCAAAAACAAAGCATGTGGATTAGAAGAATGAACGGGAAGACTAAGAACTCTAAAGGATGTACATCACATTTGTTGTCACCATTTAGTGCCTTCAAGTAGATTTCAAGTCATAGCAACATCATAGGACAGAATAGAACTGCCCTCATAGACTGTCTCAGGTGGTAAATCATCCTAAAAGCAGACTGCTTTATCTTTCTCCCATAGAGTAGTGACTGGACCCAATCCACTAACTTTTGGGTAGTGACCAGGGGCAATCTACTGGTGTAGAGTTGTTTAGGGGCATCATTCAGGAAATAAGCTAATAAAGAGACAGATAATTTTATTGTGAGGGAAATTTTAATGAACATGCCAGGGCATGGTTTACCTAATAGAAATGTTTGCACACAAATGAGTAAATACACCTGTCTTATTAGCAGACAGCCTGGGAATAAACGAACAGGGAAAATATTACATCACAAATACTACAACAATTCAATTTCCCTATTGCTTGTTTTTGTTGTTGCTTTATGTAAATCTGCTGAGCCTGCTTTAAAGCTCTTGGGATCAGCAGAGGGAAGTTTTGAAAACAGTTAAGTCTCACACAGAGTAAAAGCTTATGAGCTCATGCTTTCCCTCCTCAATTCCTAAATCAATTTTTTTATGCTCAAAAAGGAATCATTCAGGATCTAGAACTGCACTCTACTTGCCCTCAATCTGCCTAGTGTCTGCTTACATCTCTAAGGAGACAATGTGACAGTGGTTGAACAGAAAATAGCCTCTGGAACTTGGCCAGTTGCCTATCGAAACGAAAGAAGAGGAAATGTGCATGCAATCTGTTAGATGTGTGGACAAGTGTCTAGGAATGCATCATGTTGGCACAGCTACCTGACAGAGAAGGATTTCGCTGGGCCTTAGGAGGGAGCATAGCCTGTTAATAAGATGTCACGTGAAACACTCCAACTCCAAGCTACTTAGGCCTGGCTGATCAATTCCAAACGCACAGAAAAAGGCCTGGAGCAGTGTCTCATTTGTAAGAGTAATTACGATGTGAGAGCTGCATCTGCTTCACAAGAAATTAAAGGTCTCACATAGGTAAATATACATTACAGGAACCTCAGACGATAGCTGGATACTTCAGCTCAGCTAAGTATCATTTGTTCCCACAAATATCCATTTTCTTCACCACTATCACTACTATAGTCATACTAACAACTAACAATATGTGGTTTTCATCATGCCAGACACTTCACTTAACATTTTATGATGTCTCTTCACTTATTCCAACAAGCCAATAAGGTAGATACCATTATCATTGCCTAAATTATTTTGTTACTGGGTTGAGTTGAATGCCACTCAAAGGGATCTCATGTTATAGAGAAGAACGACACCGCCCCCCCCCCCCCATAGAATTTCTTGCCTAAAATCTTTAGAGCAGTTGACTGCCAAGTTATTCTCTAAATACTTAGTAGATTCCAGCTGCCAACTTCTCACATCCTAATAGGGCTAGTTCTCTACATAAAGTCGCTATTGCTGTCATATGATACCACATTCATTCCAACTACTTGTGATCCAATGCATCATTTGATTTCTTGCTGCTGCTTCCTTGGCCATTTGTATTTATATCCATTAGTTGTGGATATAAATAAAATTAAATTCTTGACATCTTCAATTTTTCCCTCCATCTCTTCCTGCACCCCCCCATGTTGCTAATTGGTCTGTCATTAGGCTTTTTGTTTTCTTGATGTTCAATTGTAATCCATACTCAGAGCTATAAAGGGGTTCTGTGTTCTAAAATTCATCTTCTTTACAGTATTATCCATAAGCTACAGCAAATGACAACACTAGAAAAATATTTATCAGCTTTTGTCTTTCTTACTCTTCTTATGAGTGTGGTAGTGACAGTATGTAACAATTTCTAAAATGTTATTTATTTTTGTTGTTGCTATGTACCATTGAGTTGAAACCTATCCATAGCTGACCCTCCGGCGGCGGGTTTTCAGAAGCAGTTACTCACACAGCAGGAGAGGACCCATTTTTCTCCCGAAGAGCAGCTGGTGGCCTTGAACCGCCTGGACTTGGGATTGTAGCAGTTTCATGCCACTAGGCCACCAGAGCAGAAAGTGCACTATAATACCAAATGCACCAGCTACAAGGCCAGCAGTTGAAATAGAGAGTGGAAAAGAAACACTTAGCAAGGAACTCTTTGGTTCATACTACTAGATGCTTCTATACTATAGAATTTGGAAGCATTATCCAAACCCCACCACAGCAGCCAGAATGCCTCACTGATGAACTTAATAACTCTACTTGCTTTGCTATCAGCTAAGCTCACCTGTAATTTTGCTTTTAAAAAAACCCTGATAATGAATTTGTTAATTTATCTTCCCTGCTGGGTTAGCCCTTACTTGTATTTGAGCTGTGGAGTCTTTATGTAAACACATATAAACACACACACACACACACACACACACACACACACACACACACACACCCATGTTTACAATATTGTGGTTTTTGGTTCCATTACAGCTTTTTCTTGCACATTTCCTTCCTGGAGTTTGCTAATGCCTTTTCTGGGAAACTCCTTTCTCTTTTCAAAACATGGCACTGTCTTACCCATACTTCAATGACTAGTGTGAATGTCACTCCTCTGGGAATGTTCACCAGCTCAAGTAGAGCTCATTGTTTCCTGCAGTTAAAATTCTGGTCACAACCACAGTCATACTGAAGACAGCTATTCTTGTTTGCACTCTATGGACATATCTGTTCAAAGTCACATAAGGCTGTGATATCCTTTGACTTTCCATAAGCCTTTGAGTCTCTGCATAGGAACCAAAGACTTTTAAAAGTACTAAGTTTACTACCAAACGGTTAATTACCATTTCAGAAAACTCTATACTCTAATAATGTTACCAAGAATGATCTCACTAGTGGCAGAAGCCATTTTTTTTAGTGCTTTACAAAGATTTAGTTAAAATGTCTACACTATTTTAAAATGTCTGCCCATGCTGTTAATTGGAGCCCGTACCTCCAATTAAAATAAGAGGATGTTGAAGTAAATATCTAAAATACCGTTGACACCAGGCTAAGTACCCATTTCCAGTAATATATGGGCACGCCATTGCTTGAAAAAGTAAAAACATTGTCTTTCCAGAACACATCCAAAACAGAAGAAATTCGTAGTGATACATGAAACCTGTGTTTGGGATCACAAATAAGGATGTCATCTGAACCTCAGAGGAATCTCTTCAAGCAAATCCTATACAAGTGACAGCATGAACGACATTAGAGAAAAGTAGAAAAACTCACATGAAACAGAAAAATCAAAATCCCAAGTCCAAGTGTGTCTTCCCAACAGGACTCTATAATCTAGTGCAGGAAATGTTCATGCTGCGTATCCCACAGAAGCTAGAATTTAGAGGGTGTCTCAGTTTAAACTCTTGGAAAACCAAGAATGGATTGCTTTGCTATGCCAGATCAATTCCTTTGGACAAGCCTGTATTCATAGTGATAACATTAATTTCTACTGATTCTCAATCTCTCTCTCTTTTTTTTTTCCTTTACGTGATATCCTCTTGATCAGCTCTTTACTGCTGCAGAATATCTATTCAAAGATATAGCAACTTGAAACAATCATTCCATGTTGCTCAGAGGCTTGCAGGTTAACTGAGCATCTCTGCTGGTGTGGGCCAGCCTCGGTCAGCCAGGACCAGATTGTTCATTTATAGGTGGTCAACTGGCTATGATGGTTTCAGTCACCTTTCTGGCAGTTGGCTGATTATCAGCTGGGATGATACAAGGGTCAAAGTCCTATGCCTCTTCTCCTCCATCAGAATTAGATGAGTGAGTTCCAACTCATAGCAACCTTATGTATAATAGGAAAACTTCCATTGTCAAAGTCACTGTGTCAATCCATTTCACATAGGACCCTCCTCTCCTTCTCTTATGCTTCAATTTTTCAAGCATGTTATTATTGTCTGTGGTCTGGCTTATCCTGACAACACGCTCAAAGATGTGAGGCAAAGTCTCACCATCCTTGACCTCTAAGGAATATTACAGCTCACTTCCTCCAAAACAGATCCGTTCATTCTGTCTGGATGCCCATGGTATAGTCAATATTCTTCACCAATAGCACAATTCCTAGGCATCAAGTCATCTTTAATTTTCCTCATTCCTTGTCTAATTTTCTCATGCACATAAAGCTATTGAAAGTACCATGACTTGCATGAGGTATACATTCGTCTCTAAACCCTTGCTCTTTAGTACTTTAAAGACATCCTCGGCAGCACATTTCCCCCCTGCAAATTTATCATAATGTTTCTTCTTTGTCTAATTGTGAGGATTTTTGTTTTCTCTTTGTTCAAGTGTAATCCATACCAAAGGCTAGGCTGAGTTTATACACACAGCAGTAGCAAGGTTACAAAAGAACCAGTGAAAGTGCTCAAGTTTAGTGGTGGAATTAGCACAGCATCACCTGGACTGCATTCTGTCGGCTAAAGCAAAATGCAGGTTCCGTTTATGTTCAAGGACTCATACCTTAAAGAGAGGTTACAGAGTTACATTCCAAAAGGCATGGATACAGGAAACCTGGAACAATTATGGGCATTCTATCAACCCATCACAACCTTCACCAATCTTTTTAGATATGTTGTTGTTGTTGTTAAGTGCTATCGAGTCATAGGCAACTCATAGTGACCCTATGAACGAAAGACCTGAACACTTGTATAACTTTTATCATTTCTCCAAGTTCCTAGAGTTTCCAGAAGCAAGCTATTTCAGAAGTGCATTCCACTTCTGCTTCTAAGCTTGTTTTAATCAGGGAGCTCCACCCAATACTGTCCTCCATGGGTAACCATTATCGCATTTGACACATCAGTATCACAGTGTTTAGCATCACAGCAACAATGAGTTACCTCTGTACAGCAAATAGACAGACCAGTGCTATACCACTTAGAGGAATGTTTGACCAAAACAATTAAAACTAGGCCTGAGAGCCACAGGTTAAAATCACCCACCATTGACTTGGTAGTATAACTTTATATCCACTAGGCCAACAGAGCTTTCCCTATGTTGTTGTTGTTAAGTGCCATCGAGTCATAGCTGACTCATAGCGACCCTGTGAATGAAAGACTTGAACACTTGTATAACTTTCATCATTTTCTCTGAGTTCATAGAGTTTCCAGAGGCAAGCTATTTCAGAAGTGGATGCCACTTCTGTTTAAACTATTGAGTCTATTGCTCAAAGAAACATTCTGTCTTTTGCTATTAATATACACTCTGAAGGTACCTTGCATGACTGTGGCTTCTTGTTGTTATATGACATCATGTCAGAACGAATCTATAGCTTCCCCTTCAGTAGGTTGTCAGAGGTAGAAAATTGCATAAGAGATTGTCCATCCTTTCCCACGGCAGCTGGTGGATTTAAACCACACACATGCCTTTAGGATAGCAGTGCAGCTTCTTGCCATGAGGCCATCAGAGCTCCCTTGTGGCTGCTTATTGGCCCTGCGTACAGTTGTAAGAATCTGTGCTGCAATCACAAAGGCGCACAATTCAAATCTGGCAACTGCTCCACAGGAGAAGGATGGGTAATCTTCTCTCATGTGATTACTACCTTTGAAAATCTGCTGAAGGGTCAACTATGGGTTGGTTCCAACTCAGTGATACATAACAACATACTTTATAGTTGCTTCCTTGTAATTAACTGTTTGTTCTCCAGAATCCTTAAGGGGTTTGGTGGCTTTGGCTAATGACATTTACAAAAGTAGAGGGTCAATGAAAGAGAGGAAGACTCTTAGTGAGATAGATTGACACAGTCATTGCAACAATGGGCTTTATTAAACATGATGGAGATTATGGCAATGGAGAGGGATAAGACAAGGTTTTCATATGTTGTTCATAGGGTTGACTTGATGTCATATTAACAACAAAATGGTTAATTATGAGTGAATGTTGCATTTAGAGGTGGGGGTGAAGGAAATGAGAAAGATCCGATGTGAAAAACATTGTATACAAGCTTTATAAATAAACCAGTATACATTTTTTTTAATTTAAAAATAAAAATAATATAAAATAGAATGTATAGGAATGATTGTATGAAACTTAAGTGAAAGATTGTATAAAAACCAATGAGTGTGAATTAAATAATGTAAAGGAATTATTATATGAAAACCAATAAAAATATTTTTAAAATTAAAAAAAGTTAGAGAAGTTGAATAGAGGGGAATGAGTTATTCCTTTTAAATTTTTTAACTCTCTGTATATACAGATACTAAACCCATGGGTCTTGTGGGTAGCTTCCAATACCTACCTGAACAGTTTTCCTACTAAAATTATTTTAGCTTCAGCTTATCATATATCTCTCTGAGATATTTTTAAGGAGATTTTGTATAATATTCAGTGATACCATACATAATTGTATAACATATGTAAAATGGCATTTATAAAACTGTAGTCTCTGTCATGTGCTGGGCCATATCTGAAACTTAATGCAGAGGGGAAATCTGGCTTGATGGCAAATACATACATACCCAGATTCAGGGGCCACAAAATCAGGCAAGAATACTAAATCTGTATTTTAAGATTCTTCTTCATTTTTTGTCCTGTTGCCCACACTTCTGCTTTCTAAGGAATGGGTGTCTTACTTGTCAACCATTAAAGATATACGTTTCATCCAAAATCTCAACGGAGTACATAAATTCAAAATGTCTGTAATATAACATCTGCTAACAATTTAGGATATCTAAAATGCACCATCATCATTATTATTTCTCCATTTATCAATGTAGAAAATACTGAAGCTGTTGAAGATTTCACTGAACTTGGATCTACAATTAACACCCACGAAGGAGCAGTCAAGAAATCATAAGATATATTGCACTGAGAAAATCTGCCACAAAAAACCCCCCAAACACAACAACATAAAACACTTCTGTAAAGTGTTCAAAAGCAAAACTGTTCCTTTGTAGACTAAGATGCACTTGATTTAAGCTGTGTTGTACTATCGAGTTAGAATCAAACCATAGTTGACCCTCAAGCAGGTTCTCAGAAGCAGTAAATTGCACAGGAGGAGATTGCCCACCCTTCTCCCACAAGCAGCTGGTGGACTTGAACCACATGCCTTTGAAATTGCAACACAGCCTCTTACCACTAGGCCACCAGAGCTCTCAAGCCATAGTATTTTCAATTGCTTCATATTCATGAGAAAAAGTGGGCAATGAAGAAGAAAGACCAAAGAACGGGTGCCTTTGGACTATAGTTTTGGCAAAGAAAGTTGCATATTCAGATCATGGATTGCCAGCAGAGCAAGGGAACTCTGGCAACACTGTGATTAAAGGGTTTGACTACTAGCTGAAGGCTGTTTGGGGCAAAAGACGTAGTAAGTAGTCTGTGTTCATAAAGATGTACAAGCTTGAAAACCTTGTAAGACTGTTCTGCTCCATTCTGTAGGGTCATTATGAGTTAGAATCCACCCAACAGCAGTGGATTTTGGGGTCATAATCAAATCTGTCTTCACGCTCCTTAGACATGTAGATGAAGAGTTGTCACGTCACATATTTTGGAGAAGTCTTCAGGGGAAGTCAATTTGTAGAGAAAGACGTCATGCTTGGTAAAGCAGGGGCTCAAAGGAATAGAGGAAGACTCTTGATGCCGTGCATGACACAACACAGTGGCTGCAGTAGTTGGGACGATGGCACAGGACCAGCTATGTTTTTTAAAAAAAATTATTCATTTTAATGAATATTTACAGAGATTTTAGATTTCCATTCATTCATTTTTACATTTTTTTCTCCCTGCCCACCCCTCCCCCCAGTTCACTCTTCTCTTTGAAAAGTAAAAGAAATATTCTTTCATTGGTATACAACATCCCACTCCACCCTCCACCCCTGAGTACACTCCCCTATGCAGCCTTCATTCTGGACTCTTGTCATGACCATAATACCCAATCATATATCACTTTTAAACTGTTCTCTCCTTCATCTGTTTCAATGCAGTATACATAATTTATACAATTTTTCTCAGTCTCACCCCAACCCTGATGTCAGTCCCATCCTACAACAGTAACACTATGCAGTATTTGTCCTTTTGTGACTGAGACATTTCACTCAGCATAATGTCCTCCAGGGTGACTCACCAGCCGTGTTTTGTTCTGTGGTTCACAAGCTTGCTGCGAGTCAGGAACAACTTGAAGGGGCCTAAAAACAGCCAGTCAAACAGCCAAACACACAATCCATCTTGCAGAAGCCCCATCCCATAGCATCACTGGAGGGTAATTTGGTTAGCCACAAACCGTGCTATAGACTACGCAATCAGCACTCCAACTAGATAGTAGTTTGGAAACAATAACTATGTTTCAACGGGTGCCATCCTGCATTGATTATTACTGCAAAAATACTGGGGGGGGGGAGAAAAATACATGAAACATATTTTCAGAATCAAAATGCCAAAGGTGGGATTTGCTGTAGCCTGACTATTGCAGGCGTCAAATGTCATCCCCAATCTCTTTGTTTCTATAGGTAATTGAGAGCTAACATATAGAGGCACAGACTCTTCAGTTCAAACAGATCAAGGTTACGCCGATCTTGTCGTGAGGATTGCAAGAATAATACACATATGGAAGAAAAAGGCTATAACTCATCAAATGCTTTATCTGTGGTTGGTTCTAATAATAGTGCAGCAGAAAGCGACTGGTTGGAGGGGGTGAGCTGAGGGAATGTGGAGGCATCTCTTTTGAAAAAGGCAGTTCTTCTTCAGGAAAGAAAAGAATTGTATATTCTATCCCCTGGTGGATCTGCTGTATCCTGGATGTTTTGATAAAGAAGATATTTCAGACCGTAAGCACCAGGGCCTGGTTTCAAGGGAGCTGCTTATGAATCTACCTCAGCCAGAAGCTTCGAGCTCAAAGAGACCCACGGGCTGGCTGCAGTGATAGGGAAGATCTCAAAGGCTCGAGTCATGGGCAGGCTGGAGGGTCACAGAAGGACAGCGGATGTGCAGTCAGATGATCCGGCCATGAATGATTCAACTCCTAAGAAGTGGAGGCAGGATCCCACATCCATAATTACACTCCTGCATTTTCATAGCACTTCCCAAATAGAAGACTTCTTTCTGCAGAGCTTTTACAACTTCCAGTTTATTTTATCCACACACCTTCCCTTAGAGACAGTGCAGAACCAGCCACATGCCATTCTCAGCATTTTGTCAGGGAGGAAAGCAAAGCAAAGAGATTTGTTCAATGTCATCCTAGAAGTCAGGAACCTATTAAGAATTAGGACATCTTTTTTTTCCCCTCAGGTCCTTACGACTGTTCTAAGATGCCAAGAAATCTGTCTAACACATTTGGTAATAATACTTCAAGGTGAGTTCTGGATATTCTTGTTCGTTAGGTGTCATCCAGGCTTCTCTGGGTCATAGAGACCCTGTGACAGAACAAAACCTAATCTATCCCGCTATGCTTGAAGCTCATTGGTGCTGTCACTGCAACAGGTAGATCTTAGCCCTGACCACATACTGTCCATTCCTGCCTTACACCCACTTGACCTCTAGGTGGTTTGTAGATCCACTTTCATTCTATTCCCTCTCTGACACCAGTTAACTGGCTGGGCAAGTGGAAGGAGAACTCCCACTTATATCTTCTTATGACAGCTTCAAAATACTGAAGGGCAATGGTGTCAGTTTGAAGACTAAGGTGTACTTGATTCAGGCCATGGTCTTTTCTACTACTTGCTATGAATCTGAGAGCTGGATAATGAGTAGGGGTTGACAGAAGAAGAATCAATACCTTGAAGTTGTGGTGTTGAGAGCAGAGTACTAAATACCCCATGGATTGCCAAAAAAAAAAAAAAAATGAACAGGTATAACTTGGAAAGGGGGCAGAGAGCTCCTTGGAGGCAAAGATGGCAAAGCTTCATCTCTCATACTTTGGACATGTTGCAAGGAAAGGCTATTCCTTGGTAAAGGAATGCTTGGGTCAGCAGAAGAGAAGACCCCCATTGAGACAGATTGACACAGTGACTGTGGCAATGGACTCAAGTGTATCAAAGTAAGCGTACCAGAGATGGTGAGGATGGCACAGGATAGGACAGGATTCAGACTCGTTGTTCATAGGGAAACTATGAGTTACGCTCTACTTGATATCACCCAACGACAACAACATTGTATTTCATTCACTCAATCTAATTCGAAAATGAGACTGCATTGATATTGAAATCAAAGAAGACTAAGATTAGATTAGGTGTTTGCTATAATCCTTATAATCGGCAGTGGACAGTAGTCATAGGTAAAGAAGAACACTGGGCTTTGCCCAAGATTTCGAATGAGCCAGAGCTCACTGAAATCACAAAAAGCTCTTCTTGGTGACTCTGTGACCACAGTCAAGCCATTCAACCTCCGAACTTCAATTTCTTCAAATGTAAACTGGGTTACTATGAGTCATAGTCAATTTAACAAAATCTGTGTGGCATTGAACTGCAATGCAAGTGTGGCACCTCTCTGGCAATCCAAATTACCCGTGACTCCTTGGGAGAAAGAAGGCCAATCTCCTCCCAGGTTATCCACAGCCTCTGAAAAACTGTGGGAGCCCAGCTATGGGTCTATTCTGGCTCAGGGGCAATAAGTTTGAGATGTTTATTTTTTAAAAACTATTTGATATGTTTATTTTTTTTTTAAATATATGTATGTGGCCAGGAGGGACCACTCCTTGAAGAAGGACATCATGCTCGGAAGAGTGGAGGGATGGTGTAGGAGAGGAAAACCTGAGATGAGATGGATTTATATAGTTACTGGGTCAATGGGGGTAGGTGTGTCAGAGTCAGTGAGACTGGCTCAGGCCTGAGAAGGCTTCAGAGCTGTTGTACATAGGGTCACTATGAGTCATAGGTGACTCGACCGCACTTAACAACAACAACAACATACTTATACAAAGGAAGCTCTTATGGCCTAATGGTAAGAATCTGACTGCAATCCCAAAGGCTTGCAGTTCAAATCTTCCGGTTCCTCTGTGGGAGAAAGATGGGCATTCTCCTTCCATGGTGTGATTTACTGCCTCTTCAAACCTGCTGGAGAGTCAGCTCTGGGTCTGTTCTGGCCCAGCAGGACATAACAATATGCGCATGTATGGGGAGTGCTGGTGATATAGCCCACAGGGGAACGCACTGCTAACCAAAAGGTTGTTTCTCCAGAATGTCAATTCACCAGCCACACCTCAGTATAAAGACGGGAGGTCTTTCACCATTGTGATTTACAGCTTCAGAAGCCTAATGGAGGCTTGTTAGGAGTCAGAACCAACTCGATGGTAGTAAATTAGATGCACGCACATTGTTGTTTTTGTAGCTGCCACCAAGTCTCTCTGACTCATAGTGACCTTGAATACAACAATACAGAGTCCTGCCTAACCTGTCACCAGCATCACAATTTCTGTTGTGTATAAGCTCACTTTGTATTATACATAATATATAATGTCCATATATACATACATATGTATATATATCAAAACATACACGTAACTGTTGTTGTTGTTGTTGTTGTTGTTGTTGTTAGGTGCCGTCAAGTCGCTTGCAACTCATAGCGACCCAATGTACAACAGCCCTAAACCCTGCTTTATCCTGTGCCAATCGCACTGCCTCTGACACACCCATCCCGATTACCCCAGTCACTGAATCAATCCACCTCATAGAGGGCCTTCCCCTCCTGCGCTGTCCCTCTACCCTCCCAATCATGATGTCCCTCTCCAAGGACCTCTCCCTCCTTACAGCATGTCCAAAGTATGTCAGACATAGAATCCTTGCCTCCAAGGAGCAGCCTGGTTTAACCCTCTCCAGGATGAATCTGTTTGTTATCTTGGCAGTCCATGATACGTTCAATACTCTTCTCCAGCACCACAGCTCAAAGGTGTCAATTCTCCTTCTATCCTCCCTTGTATGTAAATTATTAATAACAAAAAGAAGCTATGCACTATATCTTAATTGCTTATTTGTGTGAGGGTATATCCTTATTATTCATTGTAATTCTATAAAGCCACCAGTAGCAATGGATTAGCAATCTTCACAATCTTGCTGTTCTGTGCAAGTTTGCAAAAGAAAAGAACACTCACAAGTGCCACAAGTATTGATTTTTGGGATACAAATACGTTTTAGCAAGGCGGCAAATTTACAAACACAGAATCTGTGAATTGTGAGAATCAACTATGTATGTGGCTGAGCTATATGGCTTTTCCCTTTCTTCAGGGAAAATATATCCCATTTTATGCTACCTTAATATGCTAGAGGGTGTCTGAGTGCTTTATCTGGCAAGTTCTAGTGAAATGTGAGCGTTTCCTGAGCCTCGGTGATGATCCAGGGACTCAGGCCTTCAATTCCCATCAGAGTCAACTTAACAATTCAGCAGCCCATGAGAATTCCATAGAGAAAAGAGAACTAAACCACTCTGCTCTTCGCTGCTGTTCTCCAGAACACTGGAAACCGTTATAACCCTGGTGGCAGTATATAGTTTCTTCCACTAGTTCTTCCCACTTTGCTTGACTACCAGCTCTGTGAGTTCAAATCCAGGTAGCTACTCTAAGATAGACAATCTCTTCCCTTTACAACAGTCAGTCTCAGAAATCCTACACAAGGAAGTCGTTGTGAGTTCTTAGTCCTAGCCTGTGAGAACACAGTAGAAGATAGTAAGCTTCAGTTTGAGTTTCACATAACTACCAGACTTCTATATCATCCTAATTCACTCTAAGTCTTGAGCAGAGTTGAGGAAAAGATAAGGATTAATAGAGTTCAAATAACCATCGCTATGTGAACTCAAAGTCTTAGGAAACCAAACTCCAAACTAATAGGTCATTGATCCTTTTATCCCCAGACAAACATAATCAATACACGCTGGTTTGAGGTTATAATCTTTCTGGCACCACCTCCCAATCTTGCAGACACCCTCATTGTTCCCAGAATTATCTCCAGCATAATACTGCATGGAGACCACGAGTCTGCTTTGAATGGAGCCCAAACCTTTCTCCTGCCCAGACAAAGCCAGGAAACTTCGCTTTGTGCACTTTTCAGCTGATGTGCAGCTTCCTATTATGGGAGCAAGGGAGCCACCATCCATCTTCCTGTGGAAGGCTGGGCCGCCAGAGTACAGCACCTAATGAACAGGCAGGGCCAATTAAGCATAGCATAGAAAACCCGCAGCCAGCTAACCTGAGAACAACAGATAGAAGCCTTAATAATCTGTCTTTTGTAGATGAGAATTAGAGAAGCAAGGCTTTTGTGTTCTTTTCTGATCCTGAGGAAGTGGTTGCCCAGATCTACTCAAACAATTCCATTTGCCTTTAGGAGTCACTCAGCCAACCAGATTAAACATAAATGCACTGAATGTCTAAGCTAACCAGCATCCTATCTACTATCTCATTCCATTCTCACAATATGAGAGGATGGAAGGCTCACTTTGAGATGAAAATATTGACACTCATAAACCTGCTAAAAAATGAAAAATGGTCAGATTTTGGGCCCATTGTATGCAAGAATACAGCATGAGTAACAGAACTCTCATTTCCAAATACGTTCACATTGGCAAGTATGTGTGCCGAAGGAGTACTGTACTTAACCCGAAACAGTTGTAATGATGTTGTTCCTTAAAAATACATTAGAATTCTAACCTCTAAATCTGAGGAAGAACACTTTGATGGTACAGCTAACACACTTACTAAGTGCAAGTTTGCCCTTCTGAGTCTTCCCAGAGATGTCTCAGAAGAAAGGCCTGCCAACTGCTTCTTAGAAATCCACCTTTGAAAACTCTGATGCACATGAGATCTCCAGGAGTTAGAGTCCATTCAAAGGTCTCATTCTGTTACTTGTGGATGTGTTTATGCAAAGAAATAGGATTTTCATTGTTAAGTTAATTAGACTATAACCAACTAGGGTGGATTCTATGCTTAATCCTTTCGGAGGTTTAAAGAGATTCACTCACACACATAGATATGTACACAGAAAGAGAAAAACACATACAACAGAGTTCAAGGAGAGAGACAACACATGAGGATTTTCTATATGCCAACAAACCAAGAAATGCCAGTAACACCTGCTGGAAAGGAACGGACATGGAAAAGACCTTGATTTGTACTAGTATCACCCAGAACTGTGTGAGAATTCATTTCTGGCCTTTACTGTCATCTTGCATGGCATTTCTGTTACAACAGTATTAGGTAACTAAGATAACATGTAACCCATCAAAGAGGAAAACAGTAATTATCCTGTGCTGTTTGAGCAAATGTTTCTCTTAGTGACCACAGAAAATTATTTTCTACATGGAAAAAGCTGAGTTGACACTCTCTTGCTAATACATTGCTGTATTGTTAGGTACAACTCATGGTGACCCTATGAACAGCCAACCTGAACCTCGCCCAATCCTGTGTCTTCCTCACCATCTCTGAGATACTAGAACCCATTGCTAAAGTCACTGTGTCAATCCATCTCGTTGGGATTCTTCCTCTCTGTCACTGACCATTCATCTTTCCAAGCATGATGTTTCTTTCCAAGAAATAGCCTCGCCTAGCTATATATTGAAAGTATGGAAAAGGATTCTGAGGCTCTGTCTAACATACTTTGGACACATTGTAAGGAGGGACTGGTCCTTGGAGAAGGACATCATGCTTGGGAGGGTGGAGGGACAGCGCCGGAGGGGAAGGCCCTCTATGAGGTGGATTGATTCAGTGACTGGGGTAATCAGGATGGGTGTATCAGAGACAGTGTGATTGGCACAGGATAGAGCAGAGTTTAGGGCTGTTGTACATAGGGTCACTATGAGTCGCAAGTGACTCGGCACATAACAACAACAACAACAACAATGGAAATTGGAAAACTAAAGGATATTTTATATGAATAGACATTTGGAGCCATTGGATGTGTTTTACTAAGAATATATTTTACTACAATGGATTGTATAACAGTTAGGTCTCTGGATTTCAAGGGAGAAAACCAGTCCTGAGTTTATTTAGACCAAAGGGGGATTTGTTGGAGCCCACAGCCAAGGAAAGACCAGTAACAATAAGCCTGGCCTCCTTGAAAAGAAGCAGATGGGTCCTCCTCTTTCCTCGTCTCTCTTTTCAACTTTCATTGACTCAGCTTCAAGCTCTTAGAAAATCGGGACTGACACTGAGAGTCTCTAAACTTCTTATCACTCAGTGTTACCTCTGAAAAGAGATTGGAATTTGCTTTTTGTTCCTAAATGCAACTGACCTGGGAAGAAAGCTTGGCTTAGGTCCTCAAAACCAGGTCAACTAATCCTTGGCGAGGATAAAGCCGTCCAAGAAGATGGTTGCTCACATTCAATTATTAATTCAATAATTTACATTCAAACCAGAGCCTATCACATAGTACAGAGGCTGACTTGAGCATTTTGGAAAGTTTGATAGTGCTTATGTTGCTTCTTGGAACTCTTCCTTTTTTTTACCTGACAATAAATAAAGCGTAGACTCCTGGAAAGGAACTCACTTGGTTGTGAAGAACTGACAAACAGATCTGTGTCCTTTGCATCATTTCCCCCCCGCCTTTTCTAGAATTAGGACCTAAAATGAAATTTTGGAAATTGAATATTGAGTCAAATGTTTGACCATACTTTATAAGTGTGAACTTCCTACTAGGAAAGCAGGGAATTACAGCCTAGAGAACATGGGCTGAATGTGGTGACATATTCAGAAACAGCATGAAAGGACATGCAGTGATGTAAACAAGGGCAATTGCCAGCCATTTTTGAGAGATGAAAGTCTCCAAGGCACCAGCCTCTTTACAGCCCTGGAAACAAGGAGGCACACAGTTTACCACAAAACTCGTCACTCCACTAATTTCAATCCGCTTTCCTATGTAATTGCTACTAACCCAAACACTGTTTGTCTCCAATAGTTCAAATCCACCAGTATCTCCCTTGGAGATCCACACATGGAGTATTGTGCAATACTAAAATATGATCATTAAGTCAGAATTAGCAAATAGCTGAGCGTCTAGTGGGTTTTCAGAGGCTAGAAATCACATGAGAGGAGACTGCCCCTCTTCCTCCCTCAGAGAGGATGATGGGTTCGAACCAACTCCCTCTGGGTTGGCAATGCATCTCTTTACCCCCTAGGTGGCCTAGTGGTAAGAATCAGCACTGTAATTCCAATGGCAAGTGGTTCAAATCTGCCAACTGCTCTGCCGGAGGAGGATGGGCCATTCACCTCTCAGTCAATCAGTGCCTCTGAAAAAGCCACTGGAGGGTCAGCTACGGGTTGGTGCCTACTCAATGGTCCAAAACAACAACAAAATAAGGACGAGAATTCATTAAATACTTCACAACTTGGATAAATCTAGAACAAATAATGATGTATGATATAGACTGTCATAAAGAGACAATTATGGTGTAGGACCATTGCTGTGAATAAGGTTTATACACAGATTGTAACAATCTCGGATGGGTTTCAGGGAAGGGAACAGGAAGGAGAGGGCAGTAAAAATTAATAAATAGGTACTTGGCTGAAGAGAAAGGCAATATACAATAAGGTGTTCACTGTTGTTGTTATGTGCCATCGAGCTGCCTGTGACTCATAGAGACCCTGTGCACAATAGCTCTGAACCCTGCTCTATCTCGAACCAATTTCATTGCCTCTGACACACCTACCCTCATTACCCCAATCACTGGATTCATCTCTTTCAGGTTTTCTTCTTTTGCACTGTCCCTCCACCCTTCTAAGCATGGTGTCCCTCTCCAAGGACTGGTCCCTCCTGGCAGTATGTTCAGAGTATTTCAGTTGAAGTTACAAATTCCTTGTCTCCAAGGACAAACTCTCTTAGCAGTCCATGGTGTATTCAATTCTTCTATCATTCCTAGTCATTGTTCAGCTCTCTGATCCATAGCAAATAATTGCAAAGACCATGGCCTGGATTAGGTGCACCTTAGTCTCTAGAATGACATCTTTGCTCTTCAGCACTCTGGAGAGGTCCCTGACAGCAGATTTTCCCAATGCAATTCACCTTTTTATTTCCTGGCTGCTGGTATCAAAAATGTTGATTGTGGAGCCAAGCAAACTGAAACTATTAACACTTTTAATCTCTTCACTGTCTATCATGATGCTGCCCATCAGCATGTGGTGAGAATCTGTTTTCTTGGTGTTGAGCTTCAATCCATATCAAAGGCTCCTTGATTTTCTGCAGCAAATGCCTCAGGTCCTTCTCAGTTTCAGCAAGCAAGGTTGTACCTTCCGCATAACGCAGGTTGTTGATGAGTCTTCCTCCAATCCTCATGTCACATTTCTCCTCAGAGAGTCTAGCCTCCCAAATGATCTATCTGTTTCCCAAATAGACTGAACAGGTATGGAGATAGGCTGCATCCCTGGCGTACACCTTTCCTAATTTTGAACCATACAGTGTTTCTTTGCTCTGTTCTAACATCTGCCTCCTGTTCTAACTATAGGTTTTGCATAACCACAATCATGTGTCCTGGAATATTCCTATTATTCTCAGAGTTAGCCACAGTTTGTTGTGATCCACACAGTCAAATGCCTTTACACAGTCAATGAAATTCAAATAGACATTCGTCTGGTACTCCCTACTTTAAGCTAAGGAACATCTAACATTGGCTATGATGTTCCTAGTGCCACAGTGTCTTCTAAACCCAGTCTGCATATCTGGCAGTTCTCTATTGATGTACTGTTCCAGCCATTTTTTTAAATAATTTTCAGCAGGATCCTTGTAATTCATTAATCAATCAATGGCAAGTAATGGAGTAAACCAAAATGTCATCGAATGATTGGTTGAACAACCAATATGATTTGTAAACTTTCATGTAAATAAAAGAAAGATAGATGAGCAGTGTTCTCCCGGAGCAATTCACCAGCCTCAAAAACCTGATGGAGGATCACTGTGCATCAGAACCCACTTAATTAATGGTGCTGGGTGATTGAATGAGGCTAAATTTTTGTCTTTTATTTTATGATGCAATATGGTTTCCTTCTTATCCCGGGATCAAACCTGATTGGCAGAACATCCAAACCATTGTTCTCTCTCTTATTTAGTACTGGCGAATTCAAAGGGAGATCCCACCCTCAAAAGACAGTTAGGGTTATACTTACTTATTGACTCCCATCTCCCTACACCTCAGGGAGCGGAGGTCCCCCAGCATTCACCACTGCAGTTGAATAAAATGAGAAGCTGGAATCTTCTTCGAGTCCAAACCATAAAACATAATTGGACAAATCTCCACAGACAGCCTAAAATATTGCATCCTGTCTTGCACAGATGGGATTATTTAGCCTTCACACAACCTTCAAATAACACGTTGTGCGCCTTTTAATCAACCCATAATTCAAAGAGGACATCCGTTAGCCTCCCGTGCCTTCCAGCACCACAATAGGTGTGGGGCTCGCCAATGTGAGCTGTGTTTTATAACAAAAGTCAAAGTCAACTTGGGCCATAATTTTCTAAATCTCATTAGTGATTATAGTTTCTTATTTCCAGGTATGATAAAATACCGTTTGTACTTTGTAAATGTATCTACACCACAAGGAGGGATCCCAGGGCCCTCTGGCAGGCACCAGGAACAAAGGGTTCCTGGACGTGGGGAAGCTGGACCACATAGATAAGGCCCTCTGTGGCCAGGGCTGCCCTTGGCTTACACAGGCGCCTTAATGAAAGGTCAGGGAGCAGAGCAGCCTCTATCTGCCTCTCACAGGGGACAGCAACGAGGAGCTTCATGAATGCCACTGCAAACAGTCTCCTTCCTGCTTCCCTATTCTGATTCTCCTCTATGACCCACTGTCTCACAAAGAAAGCATAGAAATTCCTTACACTCCCCAACTTGCCTGCATGTGAACTCGGACACTCAGAGAGGTTGCTTTGAGATGGAGGGCCCCCAAAGGAAGTTCATGGCACCCCCATTCATCAGGCAGTTCTGCAAGCCAGCCTCTGCAGCCATGAATCTGAATTGCAGAAGAGGTAATGCAGACTCCCTGTGAAGCTATTTCCAAATACTAGCCTCAGACAAGATTCAGTGCTTGGGTTAGACAGGAAAAAAGGGCACCTTTGTCCGAGAGCAGTCGGGAAACCAAGAAGGAGCCTTGGAACCAGGGTATGTAAGGAAAGTAACGTGAATTGAAGTGAAGCCGATAGATGGCAGGTCCTGAGAAAGAGTACAAGAGGTGTTTTACGTGAGACTCAATGACCAAGGAGGAAACAGAAACAGGAAAGGTGTTGTTGTTGTTGCTATGTGCCATCGAGTCACTTGCGACTCATAGCAACCCTATGTACAACAGCCCTAAACTCTGCTCTGTCCTGTGCCTATCGCACTGTCTCCGACACACCCATCCCAATTACCCCAATCACTGAATCAGTCCACCTCATAGAGGGCCTTCCCCTCCTGCGCTGTCCCTCCACCCTACCAACCATGATGTCCCTCTCCAAGGACCAGTCCCTCCTCACAACATGTCCAAAGTATGTTAGACGAAGCCTCAGAATCCTTGCCTCCAAGGAGCCGCCCAGTTTGACCCTCTCCAGGACGAATCTGTTTGTTTTCCTAGCAGTCCATGGTACCCTCAATACTCTTCTCCAACACCACAGCTCAAAGGCATCAATTCTCCTTCTATCCTCCTTAGTCATTGTCCAACTCTCTGATGCATAATAAGTGATAGCAAAGACCATGGCCTGTATCAGATGGACCTTAGTCTCCAGAGAGACACCATTGCTCTTTAGTACTTTGGAGAGGTCCCTAACAGCAGACTTTCCCATCACAATATGTCTTTTAATTTCCTGGCCGCTTGATGCCAAGAGTGTTGACTGTGGAGCCAAGCAAACTGAAGCTGTGAACAATCTCAGTCTCTTCACCATCCATCCTGATGCTGCCAATTGGTCCAGTGGTAAGAATCTTTGTCTTTTTGACATTGAGCCTCAATCCATATTGAAAGCTGCAGTCTTTGACCCTCTGCAGCAAGCGCTTCAGGTCCTCCTCTGTTTCATCAAGGAGGGTTGTGTCATCTGCATAATGCAGATTGTTGATAGATCTTCCACCAATGCTGACGCCACATCTTAGGAAAGGTGAGCAAGAGCATTCTCTGGAAGGAACAGCAAGGGCATGTAACTCAGCCAAATAAGTGTGTCTCGTTCTCCCGGTATTATTAGTCATGGCACCCCCTTTCTGTCTCAGAAGTGTCCCAGATTGTTTGGACAATATAAGATCACGTTTAAGTATTAAGGAGCCCTGGCCAAGCAATTGTTAAAAACATAGCTGCTAATGACAGTTCAGTTGTCTAAAACCCCCAACCTCACCACAGGAGGCAGAGATAGCAGTCTACTTCCATAGGGATTTACATCCTTGAGAGCCTTATGTTCCGCTTGGTCTTAAAGGCTGGCTATGAGCCAGAATTGATTTGATGGCATAACGATTAGGCTTTGGCTTTATTGTTAAGTTCATATAGAAGAGCAGCAGTAACATCCTTTCCCTGAAGAGGCAAATATGGGGAGTTTCAAGAGGTTTCAGTTTGTTTGTTTGTTTGTTTGTTTGTTTGTCAGAGAGGGTAGGATGGGTTAAACTCTATTTAGCAGGTAAAGAGAATCTCATGAAATTAATAGAAGTAAGTGCATGAACAAAACCAGATTTGTGTTTAAGGAAGTTAACTGGCAGGAAAATGGAGAGTGAATTCTTGGGAGGGGCAAGATTAAACTCCCAGAAGCCAATTAATTTGGTGGGACTTAGGATGTGTACCCCCAAAAAGTGTATCACATGTGTGATTGCTGCCCATCAGAAATTTAATTCAAGGCAAATACGAGATTTTTAAATATTTAGGTAGCCATATTAGTAATAAAAAACCAAGCAGGTAAAAATGATTGTAATAACATGTTTTATTTAACTCAAAACATGAAAAAAAATATGATTACTTCAACAGGAAATGTTGTTAGGTGCCATCGAGTCAAATACGACTCCTAGCGACCCTATAAGCAAGTGATCTGAACCCTGTTCTATCCTGCGCCAGCCTCACACACTCTGACACACAAGAGCCCGTTGCAGCAGTCACTGTGTCAATCCACCTGGTTGAGGGTCTTCCTCTCTTTCACCAACCTTGACCCTTCCCAGCATTATGTCCTTCTCCAAGGAGTAACACCTTCTAGCAACATGCCCAAAATATGTGTGATAAAGCCTCATCATTTTTGCCTCCAAAGAGCACCCTGGCTGCACCCTCTCTAAGACATATGTATGTGTTCATTCTCTTGGCCGTCCATGGGCTGTTATTTTGAGGTCTAATGTGCATCTGATTCAGGCCATGGTCTTTCCAATCACTTGCTATGCATCTGAATAAGGATCACAGAAAAAGAATTGATGCCTTTGAGCAACGATGTTGGGGAAGAGACTGAACAGCAACAGGAAATAAATATTAAAAATAAAGTTGGGGGTTCTTGGTTGAGTTCTTAGTTTTTAAAATATAGTGTATATTTTGGACTGAAGCACATCTCTGGCCACAATACACTAGCTCAATAACCACACGTAGCAAGTGCTGCATCTGATAATATACAGACAGCCCTGGTATGGATGGTGAGAGAAGACACACACACACACACACACACACACACACACACACGTACACACGTAAGAACAGTTAAATACTCAGTTTAAAAACTTTACCATTTCAAAAGTATTTTTCACAAGCCCATTGCAGTTCACATAAATTATCCAAGAAGTTTTAAAATAGCCTTATAAATCAAACATGACTCTTAACTCAACTTTGTAAATATGAAATACAAGTCCAAAAGGCAGGAAGAGTCTCTTATCCAGGCTCACAGAGCTACCATGTGCCCAAAGTGGCTCTCGAGCCTGGACTGTCAGGTCCTCCGGTTCTGTGGATCCATCCTGTGAACTCAGTATAGCCCCAACCCTCTGAGTTTCCAGTCCGATGGATTCCCAGATCTTAAGTCCCTACCACATTCTAACCCTTTCTGCTTCTGTCTGAGCCCATTAAAGAACTACAAGATTACAAGCAGGAAGACTTCTGTGAGGGAGCACATGGAGATAAGGATGGTCTGGTGTAGGGTGGTGGTAAACAAGCCATGGAAGCATAGTGATGTCACTCAGTTGCTAACCAAAAGGCCAGTGGTTTGAATCTACCAATCACCCTGTGGGAGAAAAAAGTCAGCTTCTACAAAGAGTATAGCCTTGGAAATAGTCTGGGGCATTCCACTCTATCCTATGGAACCAAGGGTTCAAGGTGGTGAGAAGAGCAAGAATAAAGATAGCAATCTAATGTGAACTTGAGTTCAAAGGCAGTGTGGCTTAATCTTTAGAGTCAGACAGACCTGAACAGAAATTACTCCACTGTGCATTAATTCTGTGTCCAGGCTACTTGCCATAACCGTGAACTTCAGTCTCTGTCTGTGGAAATGGACTCAATGGCAATTGCAATTCAAGTTTACTTAAAACATGAAACCCCATTCATTCATTATTGCATATTTTCCTCCCTGCCTATCCCTCCACCCCAGTTAACTTTTCTCTTTGAAAAATGAATGGAAATCCAAAACCTCTGTAAATTTCTATTAAAATTAATAATAATAATAATAAAAATAAGAAAAAAAGACACATGGTAGGAAATAAAAGGTAAAATAAGCTACATGAAAAATAACAAGAGTCATAAAGGTCTTTCTTTTACTTGAACCAAGAGCATGTGAATGAATAGAAAAAAAATGTAAAAAGAAATTTTTTAAAAAGAAATTTTCAGGGAAGCTCTGGTGGCCTAGTGGCAAGAAGCTGCACTGCAATCCCAGATGTACACGGTTCGAATCCACCAGATGCTCTGCCGGAGAAGGAGCAGCAATCTCCTCCTGTACCAGTCAGATCTGATTTGACGGTACACGCATACAAAAATAATTAAGTTTTTTTTAAAAAAGACATTTTCGAGATGAAGACATATTCATTGAAAATGTGAACCACAGTGTGTTATGTAAACAGAACTTTTAGACCATGCAATCTGTGTTTTTTTTCTATTTTATGAATCTTGCAGGATATTTTTTTAAAAAAGAAATACTACTGTGAATTTTAATGTAAAAAAAAATAAAAATCTTTCCTTGTGATACAATCACCTCCCAAGTCCACAGTTCACTTTACTATGCATTTCTTTCTCTGTAATCTTATCATGAAAATAATATCTAATCCTATATTCCTTTTAAACAGTTCTCTCCCTCATCTGTTTCAATGCAGTATACATTATTTATGCCCTCTTTCCTTAGGTTCCCTCCAACCTCATTGTCAGGCCCACTTTACAACAATTAATGAAAGGGGGGAAATTAGACGCTGTAAAAAATATATATGTTGCATTTTTTTAAAAGGTAGGAATCACGGGGGGGGGAAACAACAACAAAAATAAAGCAAACCATGAAACCATTTGAACAGAGGTTCTAGAGCATACTCAAATTCTTTGCCACTGAACTTGAACTGACTCATAGCAGACTCCCAAGTAAGTTTTCTGATGCTGTAAGTCACACTGGAGGAGACTGATTGACTTGACCTTATAGAGCCTCTGGTGGACTTCAACCACAGAGGGTCATCTCCATATACTGTTGGCAATACAGGCCCCTGTAGACTATGCCATTGTTACTAGGCGCCATTGAGTTGAGGATGATTCATGGTGACCCTGTGAATAACTGGCCTGAGCCCTGTCCTATCCTGCGCCATCCTCATCATCTCACACACTTGAATCCATTGCTGTAAGCACTGCCAGTCCATCTCATTGGGGGTTAGGTGTACAATCATTTGGAACATTATTTACTATGGAAGAAAATTACATTAATTAAGTCATCTCTCCCCTGGTGAAAAAATTCACTGGTTTAAGGCCATTGCTAAAAACATATTCCAATTTAAAAAAATTCATGCATAAAATTCAGGACAATATACAAGTGTCAGTTGGTAGGCATCGATAAGAGTATTGTGATCACAGAATGGATAAAAGGCAAAAAAAAAATAAGATATGGTATGAAAAAGTAGATAATATATAAACAACATTTTAAACCAAGAAACCCCAATTTGAAATGTAGAGAAATTGTTGACGTTGTGAAGTGCCATTAAGGTGAGTACATCTCATAGCAACCCTGTGAACAAGAGATCTGAACTCTGTCCTTTCCTGTGCCAGCCTCAACTTCTCTGACACAACTGAGCCCATTGCTGCAGTCACCGTGTTAATGCATCTGGTTGAGTTTTTCCTCTTTCACTGACCTTCTAACCTTTCAAGCATGATGTCCCTTCCCAAAGAACAGTCTTTCCAAAAACATGCCCAGTGTATGCAAGATGAAGCTTCGTCATCTTTGCCTCCAAGAATCACTCTGGCTGCACTTTCTTCAAGATACGTCTTGGGGAAACAATCAGTATAAGATGATACTGCCTCTTTATTTACCACCGGTAATATTATACTTCAGCAACAACAAGCCTTTATTAATCCTATCATTTATAATACTTCCATTTTTGAACTATCATAAAAAATTTAAAAATTGCCTATTTTGCATATAATTATTCTTACCTGTGGGAAGGTAAGAAAAATAATAGTAGAAGTGGAATAGAATTGCTCAAAGTTTCTGGGTCTTTCCAACTTTCATGGGTATTTATTTTTGTTGATGGCATCAAGTTGGCTACGAGTCATATGAACATGACACACAGACTTTGCCCTATCTTGTACCATCCTCACAATTTCCATCACACTGAAGGCCATTGTTGTACTCGTGCAGGCAGATTTGTGGACTTAAATTAAATAAAAATATTTTAAAAATTTTAGTGCCCTTGAATATCTCAGGGAAAGGGGTTGGGGGCAAGACATAGTAGAAGCAAAAGAAGGTCAAAGTCGCCTGCAGGACTTCTGGTCTCGGTGCTTTTTGGCCTCAGTTCGGTGGCCATGACCGAGGCTGTAAGGCCAGCAGGACTTGGACTCTGATATTCAAGCATACTAGAATTTTACAAATATTTTATTGTCATTTAAGTATATAAATTAATACTACATCCACGTGAAGCCTGGCTGAAGATTATCTAAGTGTGTCTGGAGCAGTTCAATAACAAAGTTGTTGTTGTTAGGTGCCATCAAGTCGAGTATGACTCATAGTGACCCCATGAATAAAAGATCTGAACCCTGTCCTATCCTGCACCATCCTCACATTTTAAGAGCCCATTGCAGCAGTCACCACGTCCATCCTCTTGGTTGAGGCTCTTCCTTTTCTTTGACTACATTAACAAAGTATTTTCAGAAATTCCATCTGGATTCAGAAGAGGTTGTGTTATGAGGTGTATCATTGCTGATGCCAGATAGAGCTTGACGAAAAATAAAAGTAAACAGAAAGATGTTTACTTGTGTTTTATTGTCTATGCAAAGGCATTCAACTGTGTGAATCATAATAAATTACAGATAATGTTGAGAATAATGATGATACCAGGACACTTTTGTGGTCGTGAAGAATCTGTACACAGTACAGGCAGCACTCATTCAAACAGAACATAGTTTAAAATTAAGAAAGGTATGTGTCGAAGTCGTACCCCTTCTTCTCTACCTATTCAGTATGTATATATGCATGTTGAGCAAATAACCTACAAGCTAGACTACATAAAGAAGAAACTGGGGCTTGAAAAACTGTTAGAATAGTACTTTAAGTATATACAGTGAGCTCAGGAAACATTATTTGAACACATTACTGACATAGGCAAGTTGTTGTTACTAGGTGCTATCAAGTTGACTGTGGTTCATACCAACTCTGAACAACAGATCTGAACTTTGCACCATCCTCAGGATCTTTGATCTGTTGTTACAGTCACATGCCAATGCATCTTTTGAGAGGCTTTCTCTTATATTCCACTTTTCCATCACGAAGTCTTTTTCCAAGTCCTTCCTGACAACACGCTCAAACTATGTGAAACAAAGTGTTCCCACCATTGCCTCTAAGGAGGAGTATCCTGGTTACATTTCCTTCCAGACAGATGTGTTTTGTTCTTTTACCAGTGCAGGGGGCATCCAATACTCTTCTCCAGCACCATCATTCCCTGGCAAGAGGCAGTAGCAAACTTTTACATTTAAAAAAGGCAATACCTTCAACATGCCTTTTCCATGTTAACTGATTACTAACATCAGACTCTGCATAAATGACCAAGTGTTCTCAAGCTGTGTTGTTTTTGTTTGTTTGGGGTTTGGGGGGTTGGTGGTGTTGTTGTTTTTGTCCTAGCGAAGAAGCCAATCATTAGGAGGCAAGAAAGAAGGCAACATCAGCAGTGGGAGTGAAGCAGTCGATCAGGGCTGTAACAGATTTCCTCAATGGCTGGAAATGGAATTTCATTAAGTTGCATTTCAACAGCAGGAACAATTTAACTTAGAATGTCAATGGTTCTGCCCCTTTTTAATCATATGCTGAGATAATTTGGGGTCCTGTCAGCAGTAATGCTAGGAGTTGGAGGGAAATTGAGAAAGCAAAGGAAAAATGCTGTGTCATTTATCTTGACTTTTATGAATACTAGGGGGAAAAACCTTCAAGAATATCCTATTTTTCTCTTTTTTCAATTTTTCTGTTTGGGATTTTGGTCTCACTGCTTAATTTCTGTCACCTTGAGAGACATAACATGATTCCCTAAGCCCTATTCTGGCCTCTTTGCCCAAGATGACGTTTTAGCTGCACGTGTATTATTCATAACGCAAGCAAGGGAGCAAGATCACATTTTCTGTAAGCAAGGAAAACCACTGCCCCGGGGTTTCGAGTAGGCAGATTAACCCTCACACAAGGTTGTTTTACTGTCTCGGGTGCCATCTCTTTTTCTGGTCATCAGGGAAATTTATAAAACCCAGCATTTTCCTATAATCTACTGCCTTAGACAACTGAATAAGATATCATTTCACTAAATTTAAGAGGAGACAACAGAGGAAAAATTATGTATCAGCTCCTCAAAATTTCCAGCCCAAAGATTATTCCACATCTAGAATCCATCTCTTTGATCAAGGCAATTACTAAACCCCTCAACATAGCAGCATCTCTCTGTGCCTCAGTTTCCTCCTTGATAAAATTACTGAGTCTATCCAGATGGTCTTCAATGGCTTTTCCCCTTCTCATATTCTTTGATTTATAGAAGACACAGCTAACAAGATGTTCTCATTTCTTCTTCCCGTTGCTGCATAGTTAGCATTTACTCAGCGCTGACCACAGGTAGATTCCCAAGGTGGTAAATTGCAAGGGAAGAGATGGCCTGTCTTTCTCCTACAGGGATGCTGGTGGGCTTCAACCACCAGAGAAATGCCGTCTCTGGGTGAGCAGTGCAACTCCCTATGGACTACATCACCAGAGCTGCCTGTAAGAAGACATTCAAAATAATCAAGAGCCATCGTCTCTAATCATTAATAAAAAAACAAATAAATATCAAAGCCTAGTGCTGTTGGTTTTCCAAACATTAAAGGTCCTGCTCTTCAAGTCTTTGGTAAAATACACAGCTTTGGCATATTTTGAAACATCCTGGGTGGCAATTTATCTCACTCCCCATTTGCTGTATAAGACACACACACCACCTTTTAAAATGTGAGTTGTTTAAATCCACTTCTGTGTTTTGCTTCTTTTGAGTAAGAACCCATTTAACAGGGCTGAGTTTTAGCTCCAAGACCTGCCAAGGCGTTCTGCTCTCCAGTGCTTTTCCGGGTCTGACTTTTGCTCTCTCGACTGCCCAGTGTGCATGTCAGAAAACCTTTTCAATAAAATATGTGAACTTGCCGAGGGAGAAGGGACCAAGGGGGGCAGGAAATTGAAAATTCAAGTCGCACACTATGCAAGCCACAGGGAAATAGGGCCTTGTGTGTTTTAAAGGAAAACCTTTTCATCTTTTTCGGTGCTTCTGCTTAACACAGGCCTTGCTTCTAGGACATTTCACTCCTCTTCAGGCCACCTAGGTCTCTGCAGGGGAGGATGTCCTCAAGCCAGGCTCCAAAGATCTCTCTCATCGTTGCAGATCGAGTTGCTATCTCTCATTTCCTTATGCTTTTTCATTGTTTTCCTTAACTGCACAGGCACAGGGTACAATCACTCTGTGTACCTGGCCTCGTGGAGATCTTTCTCTTCAAAGCAAGAAAAGTGCAAATGGTGGCTGGAGGGGGTTGGAGTCGGTCTACTTCAGTGTTCCTGGTTTTTCCTCTCAGAGGAACAAATGGACTCCCTTTTTTTTTCTGTTGGGGTTTTTTTTCTTGTTGGGTTTTGTTGTTTTTTTTTTTTGCCCCGGGTGTCTCTCACAAAGACCATTTTAGATTTCCTAAAATAAAAGTGAGGACTCCAAGCCCTCATTCGCCTCTCCTCTTCTGTCTTGCTCTCACTCATATGCTAGGGTTTGGGGAAGGGTCATGTGCCTGAATTCCTCAGCACTTTCTTTTCTTTCTTCCCTTCTTGTCGCTCCTCATTTGCTTCCCCCACAGGACATTATTTCCCCCATCTCAGCTGTTTCTCTGAACTCTCACTAATGAAAACCTAATTGTATTGTCTTCCTCTCCCCTCACCTCGTGCTTCCTCTGCTCCCTCACTGTAAGAACCCGGCCGCTAGAAATGGGTCTCTGTGTACCTGTTCTCTTCTGGTGACCTGGACAAAATGGAGCTCTTGTTAATTTATGCACTTGGTAAGGACGGTTGGCTCAGACGGCATGAGAGCCTGTGGGGGAGTGGAGAACATCCCATCTAATATCCTCTCCCCCCCCCCCAAAAAAAAGGAAGTAAACCCAGAAGGATCTTTCAGAAGTCATTAAAAAAGGAAAGCTCTTAACTCAGACCCTTAATCTCTCTCAGTTGGCCTCTTCCAAGCACATATTAAAGGTCTCCTCTAACACTAACTGGTTGTGATGGAGTCAATTCCAAGGTCCTCTCAATCATTTTGATCATTTTATCCTCAGAGGAAACATGAGATCTACTGTAACATGTCTGATACTTTTTAATTGCTATTCGGGGCCTGGGAGAGTAAGGAGCTGGCCTGCCAAAGGAAGGGCAGGAAGTTTGAATCCACCAGTTGCTCCTCGGAAGAGAGATGGGCAATCTCCTTTTCTGCAATTTACAGTCTTTGAAAACCCACTGGAGGGTCGACTATGAGTAGGTTCTGAGTGGACAGGAGAGAACAATAACAACACAGCAAGTCCAAGTCCATGTATGTCAGAGTGGAACTATATTCCACAGGGCCTTCAATGGCTGGCTTTTCTGGAGGCAAATCACCAGAACTCTCATTAAGGCACCTCTCAGTGGCCTTGAATCTCCAACGTCTCCATTAGCAGCCAGACATAGCAGCCATTTGCACCACCCAGGGACTTCCTCTGTCACTAGGCATCCACCCTTCTGACCCTTCCTCACAGACCCACCTGTCCTCTTGCTAAATGCCAGTTCCAGTTGTGTCATGAGGCTATTCATATCATTGCATGGTTTCCTAAGCCTCTGAACGAAGTCTTGATCTTCAACACAGCACAGGAAGCATGCAACAATCAGTCCTTTCCACTTCTCCAGGCTTGTCTCTTCCATTCAACCACCTTTCGCCTGTATTTGTGCCCAGTGCTCCAACCCCATGGAATTACCTGTGGTCTCCAAACACCTTTGCTCAAGGGACGCCTCTGCTCACACTTGCCTTCTGGACTTGAACCACCTGAAGAACAATTTTTTTTAACTCAAGTCATGCTATGATGTCTCCACCTGAGTATTGCATTCAAGGAAATTGGGAAACTTTCTTCTCTTTAGAGTACCAACTATTGCACATAACTATCTATAGGTTAATAAACAGCACTTGCTATGCTTGAAAAAGTCACTCTGCCCGTGTAGTGTTGTTGTTCTGTTACGTGTGGTCAAGTTGTTTGCAACTCATAGTGATCCTATGTACAGCAGCTCTGAACCCTGTTCTATCCTGTGCCAATCTTATTATCTCTGACACACTGACCCCAATTACCCCAGTCACTGAGTCAATCCATCTCATTGAGGGCCTTCTTCTCCTACGCCGTCCTTCCACCCTCCCAAGTATGATGCCCCTCTCCAAGGACTGGTCCCTCCTTACAACATGTCAAGAGTATGTCAGATGGAGCTTCAGAATTCTTGCCTCCAAGGAGAATCCCAATTTCACCCTCTCTAAAATGAACCTGGTTGTTCTTCTAGCAGTCCATGGTATATTCAATACTCTTCTGCAGCACCACAGCTCAAAGACATCAATTCTCCTTCTATCATCCCTAGTAATTTTGTCCAGCTTTCTGATGTAAACAAGTTATTGTGAAGACTATGGCCCAGATCAGGTGCACCTTAGTCTCCAGACTGACATCATTGCTTTTCATCACTCTGGAGAGGTCCCTGACAGCAGACTTTCCCAGTGAATTTTGTCTTTTGACTTACTGGCTGATAGAATAAAAAGTGTTGATTGTGAAGCCAAGCAAACTGAAGCTGTTAACAATTTCAATCTCTTCACCATCTATCATGATGCTGCCAAGTGGCCTAGTGGTGAGAATCTTTGTTTTCTTGATGTTGAGCTTCAATCCATATTGAAGGCTGTAGTCCTTGACCTGCTTCAGAAAATGCCTCAGGTCTTCCTCATTTTTGGTAAGCAAGGCTGTGTCATCTGCATAACACAGGTTGTTGATGAGTCTTCCTCCAATCCTGATGACACATTCCTCCTCATAAAGCCCAGCCTCCCGAATGATCTGTTTCATATACAGATACAATAGAGCACACTTAGGGTAAACGATATTGTTCTAAAACTGAGCATTCAAATTAAGACAGACTAGGAAGAAGGATTGGCCATCTACTTCCAAAATAACAGATCTTCAAAAGCCTGTAGTGTTAGGATTTTTAAAAATTACTTTTCTATCTATCGCCTTAGTACCTTCCCAAGGGCGTGGAAGTGCACATTCTCCAGCTTTCTCAGCCGCAGACATGTGGCTCAGCTACCTAGCTGTTGATCAGAGTCTTCAACCTCATCAACAACTGCAAGACCAACATGAGAGAGAGCTAATCAGAGTAGCGAGACTGTGACAAGGCATATATAGTCTGACTGAACTAGACAGACCCAGGGCTAGAGACTTTGAGACAGTACTAGGGTCACACACTTGCGACAGAGCCAAAATCAGAGGTTTTTCGTGTGGCACAACTGAGGGAAGAGCTCGTTTTGAAATGCTATTTACTGAACCTGGACTTTCTCTCTGTGATATCCTTCCTCTTCCACCACCTTTTTTCTGAATACACCTCACAACTTTGAGTCAAAGGAGGTCTTATAAAGTCTGTGTCACGATTTGCAATGAATTTTGGACTTAGTAGTTATCAGAAGTAAGTGCAGCAGAGCGGGTAACCATGTCTGACCTGAGAAGAATCAGTTTTATGCTGTTAATGCTGTTGATTGGGACAGTTGCCCTTAGTGAAGTTAGTAGAAATTAGACTCGGTCAGCCCCACACTCTTCCCTGCTCCTTATATGCCCCACCCAAACTCCAAATTATTTGAAATCAGGGAGTGAGATACCTCCTACCGTTCTTCTATTCTTAAGGAGTGCTTTGCTTATTTGGGGCTTTTTCCCATTCCATACGAAATTGGAGATTGCCTTTTCCATCTCT
>NW_006399827.1:6854369-6917797 GCF_000299155.1 Elephantulus edwardii
CTGGGAGGAGGGTAGAGAGAATGGTGCAACAATGAATGAGTGGAAGCCCAAAATCTCTGTAAATGTTTATGAAAATTAATAAAATATAATTATAATTTTAAAAAAAAAAACCTCCAAATTATGTACGGGCTAATAAACGTTTGTCTTGTTCATTACTCCCAATGTCTAGCAGAGTACTGGCATTTAATTAATATAATAGGTGCTCAATAAATGTAAACTGGATGAATGATTTAGCACTTTATATTCCTTACTAAAAGCTACCAGTGAATACCTGAACTGAAAGCCAAACTGGAATCAATTTATACTTTTTGCTCCGTTGAGTCTGTCCTGTGCTTTGCGCCTCAGTCAGGAAAAGGAACTCTCAGTAGTTCTACTCATTTCACCCAGAGGATCCCAGGACCCCAGGGGGAGCACTAGGTCAACTGTGACATGTACTATGGCATTTTTAAAAATTATGCAAATAGCCATCTGTTCAGACACCAATTTCAGCTCATTGAATGTGTACAGCTTAGGATAAAGGGGAAACTAGAAAAAGCGTATCTCACTTCGGACTCATAAAAATCTGAGCGGGATCTGATTCATTTCAAGTTATGAAGGGTCTCAATTTTAATGGTGCATTTTTTCATTTTGGTCAGAATTCTAAATCTTTTTAATTGCCATTTAAACACCTGTAGCCAAATTTCCAATGTCTTTCTCATTTAAATTCTAAACATTAAAATTCCAAACATCTCTATTATGTAAATGTTCAAAGTGAGGGACAAGGCTTTTCTTTAAGATTTTCCCGCTTACTGCCATTAGCTACTCTCAATGATGGCTATTCTTTATGCTCCCAGGAAGATGACCCCAGAAGTTAAATTTTGGGATAGAGCAGCCTAAATCTTGGCAATGTCTTTCCAAGGAAGAGCAAATGTCAAAATAAATACTTTTTCCTCCAACCACCTTGAACATATGCTACTAATTTTGTTATATGTATTCAATCTAGGGCTTTGTGGCAGTTCAAACCAGTTCAGTCATGGTCAATGAAGCAAAACTGGGACAGACCAAGGTTTGCAAAATATAAATTCTTGGAATGGTCCTCAAAACGTGAAAAACTAAAGGTAGAAGCTCTGGAGTAGGAGAGTCTGGATAGGCTTAGTAAGATCTTTCAGGAACCTGACGTAGAAGGTTATATTCTAGCCAGTGTTGTGTAGAGAAATACATATGCAGAGTAGTATGAGTGGTGTGACCTTTGAGCACAACACCATTGTTTCAATGCTGCCAGGTAAGAAATTCTCAGTTGCTGTGCAACACACATACTGTCTTGTTTTCTAAGATGGATATGCGGTTTCTGGTAGAGTGGTTGAGGTTAGATGCCAAAGAGTCAAGTACAACCCACAGAAACCCTATGAACAACAGATCTGAACCTTGTCCTTTCTGTACCATCTTCATTAGCTCTGATGCACTTGGGTCCATTGCTGTAGTCACCATGTCAATCCATCTTGACAGGATCTTCCTCTCTTTCACTAACACTCTACCCTTGCAAGCATGATATCCTTTTCCAAGGAATAGCCTCTCTTAGCATATCTAAAGCCTAAGAGACAAAGCTTTTACATCCTTGCCTCCAAGGAGCACTCTTGCTGCACTTGTTCCTGGACATATATGTTTGTTCTCTTGGCAGCCTGTGGGATGTTCAATATTCTTCTCCAATACCACAACTCAACAGGCAACAATTCTTCTTCTGTCATCCTTATTCATTGTCTAGCTTTCAGATACATGACCTGAATTAGGCACACTATAGTCTTCAGATTGACATCACTGGTTTTCAGTATTTTGGAAATATCCCAGACAACAGACTTGCCCAAAGTGGTATATTTCATCTCCCTATCTTGTGACTGCTGGTTAAGGGTGTTGATTGTGGATACAAGCAAGATGAAATCATTAACAGTTTCAAACTTTTCTCCATCTATTATTATGTTGCCCACTGGTCCAGTGATAAGGAATTTTGTCTTCTACATGTTAAGATGCAATCTATATTGAAGGCTTTAGTCTTTGGTCGCCTCCGGCAATTGTTTCAGGTCTGCTTTGCTTATTGCAAAGCAAGGTTGTCTCATTTGCAGAGTGCATGTTGTTGATAAGTCTTCATCTGATCCTGATCCCAATTCTTTTTCCCAGAGTGTAGCCTCACAAATTATTTACTCAGCATATAGATTGAGTAGGTACGGATAAAGGATATACCCCTGATGCATACCCTTCCCGATTTTAAACCATACAATGTTTTCTTGCTCTGTTCTGATAATAACTTTGAATGAGCACAATTAAGTGTTATGGGATTCCCATTCTTCTCAATGTTAGCCATAGTATGTTGTGATCCACACAGCCTTTACCTAGTCAGTAAGACACAAATAGAAATTCTTCTGATACTCTGTTTTCAGCCAAGATCCATCTGATATCAGCAATGATACTTTTGGTACCAAGGCCTCTTCTTAAATCCAGCTTGAACATCTCATTTTTTTTTATGATCTTCACCAGTATTTTACTTGCATGTGATATTGATGATTTTGTTTTATTATTTCCACATTCTGTTACATCATCTTTTGTCTAGTAGTATATGTTCTTATTGTTATTGTTAAGTGCCATTGAGTCAAGCACAACTTACAGTGACCCTATGAACAAAAGTCCTGAACCTTGTTCTATAACTATTGTCATTTCTCTAAGTTCATAGTGTTTCCAGAGGCATGTTGTTTAGGAAGTAGGTGCCACTCTTGTTTCCAAGCCTATCTTAATCTGGGAGCTCCACTAAACACTGTCCCCCACAGGAAATCGTATGGCATTTGACATACCAGTAGCACAATGTTCTGCATCACAGCTGAACAAACTACCAAATTACCTCAGTACAGTGCATTGACAGACCAGTGCTGTACCACTTAAAAGAATGTTCATTCCAAACACAGTTAACACCAGGCCAGAGGGCCCAACTGACTTTTAAATACACAGGCCCTCCCTCCCTCCAGGCTCTAAACAAGAGGCTTCCAGCCCACAATGCATTGTTAGCCAATTCCAGCAAATCCAATCATCTCACACACAGTATAGTAGCATATCCAAACACCCATATTTTGAAAATTCAAGTTCATCCCTGTTTTATCCATAGTCAGGCCTGGATTGGAAATAACTAGATTGAAACCTTGGTTCAATTCTCTCAGCATCTCTGGAGTTTAGTATATTATTTCTCATTTCAGTAAACTGAGGCTAAGATACATAAGCATCCTGCTCTAGTTTATATCATAAGTTACAAGACTAAGATTAAAAATAAATGTTGTGGTGATGGTGTTGTGCACTGTAGTCAAAATTGACCCATAGCTGACCCTCTGGCAGGTTTTCAGAGGCAGTTAATAACACTGGAGGAGACTGCCCATCCTTCTTTTGCAGAGCAGGTGGTGGCTCCAGCAGTGCACCTCTGAGACTACTGTGCCACTTCTTGCCACTAGGTCACCAAAGGTCCCTTCAAAATAGATGGGGGCGGGTGGAAAATGTACCTGACTTTATATGGTCTCTTAACTTGAAATGATATCCAAATCAAGGGCTCAAATGTGAGTCCAAAAAGACATTGTGTAGGAAAATAGTTTGGAAAAGAGCTTTGAGAAATACAAATCTTAATTGCTGTAATTTTAATTCCGGCACTAGTTTAATTGCTGTAATTTTAATTCAGCCACTAGTTATTTATTTGACTCTAAAATATGACATTTTCTCTCAACATGATCTATGCTTTCCTTGGCAAAGAAATCAGACTATAGTGCTTTACTCCGAATCTCAGTGAAGAAAAAAGAAAAGGTCTAATTTACAAAAAAAATAAGAAAGAAAGAATAAACAGCTTTCTTGTTCCCATAGCTTGCCATACCATTGGATTTCCCTGTACTTGTCTACAGTCATATTACTTGTGTTAAAATATTCTTAAAGTAGTGTTTTGCTCACTTAAAAGAACATTCAAGACAGAGAGGGTATTGCGCCTCATCAATGACACTACTCTGCATCGTCCAATATCACACAAGCTCAGTTACCAGCTGATGGGAATGCTCAGTGTGCTGTAAACCTTCTCTTAAATTGACTGGAGACTCCTCTGAGCAGCTGCAGGAGGTGCAGAGTGGAGCCTCCACAATCCCACAGTAGGTTACTGAGAGAGTTCTCAACCAGCTAGTTGGGAACAAGCTGGGAAAATCCCAGTGGCTTTAATGAAGCAGGTGCCCAACTGATCCAGAGGAATCAATCTCCCCACCCACAACGAAAGCCAAATTCACTCCAAAACTGAGTGTGTGTACAGGTGCGTATTCTTTGAGCACTTCCCTACCTACCCAGCCTTTAATGATGATTATATAAAACCTACAAGGAAACTAGAAAGATGCATCCATTTGCCATAATTGGGTGGGATAGTATATTCAGTTTTAGCTGACTCTAGAGAATCCAAGGCAATTAGACTAAGAGTATAATAGGAACGATGCTGTATTATTTCACCAGCTTGATTATTTTGCAAAAATAGAGAAAAATAAACATAAAAGTTCAATTGTCCCACAGCGTTGAAATGTACCATCTACATCAAGCTGATCTGAGCCATCGGGGGAGATATTCTTTCAAAGACCTGGGAAATGTATATAAGTACCCAATAGACTGAATCTTATATGGTCTGCTAAAACTTTAGATCAAGTCTGGTCTAATGAGAAGTCCACTTATGAGTGTGGGTTATTTTTATTATAGTAGAGGCTGATGTCAATATGTTCGTCAAAACACTAAATTTTAAAACGTGTATTCTCAGAGAAACATGGAAAGAGACCTCTAATATCAATTAAGTACCCATTGCATTCTATTATTAATACAGGTTCTGAGTACTGGAGTATCAATCCTCAAGAAAGTACGTGGTCAAATAGTAGAGATATTATAGACAGTTAAAGAAAAAGAATCCGACAGCTAAATAAAGAATGTAGAAGTCCTCGTTTCATAATGAATTAAGCTTTGGGCAGCTAACTAAAAGGTCAGGGGTTCAAATTCACCAACTGCCCAAGAAACGGCCGTGTGTTTCCATGGAAACCCTCAGAAACATTTCTACTCTGTCCTATGGGGTCAACGATGGACAAAGAGAGGGTTTTGATTCTTGTGAATCTGATTCTTAAGAAGGAAGATAAAATGGTTAATTTGGAGGGAGAAAAGAAAGAGAGAAATGTTGTCCATTCAACATAATTCATCCAAAAAAGTATATATTGTCCTTTTGTGATTCAATTCTAATAGTAAGTTCTTGAACATTCTGTTATAGTTTCTCTGTCAGAGACATCTCCAGAGTACTGAAGTGCAATGATATCAGTTTGGAAACTAAGGTGTGCCTGATCAGGCCATGGTCTTTACAATTACATGCTACACATCAGAAAGGTAGGGCGATGACTAGGGATGATAGAAGGAGAATTGATGCCTTTGAGCTGTGGTGCTAGAGAAGAGTATTGAACTGCTAGTGTTGGACTGCTAGGAGAACAAAGAAGTTCATCCTAAAGAGGGTAAAACCAAGCTGCTCCTTAGAGGCAAGGATTCTGAAGCTCCACCCTACATACTTTGGGCATGTTGCAAGGAGGGACCAATCCTTGGAGAGGGATATCATGCTTGGGAGGGTGGAGGGACAGCTCAAGAGAGGAAGACCCTCGATGAGTTAGATTGACTCAGTGACCGAGGAAATGGGGGTAGGTGTGTCAGAGACAATGAAGTTGGCTCAGGATAGAGCAGAGTTCAGAGCTGTTGCTCCTAGGGTCTCTTTGAGTCACAGGCAACTTAATGGCACATAACAACAATAACAAGTGATGGTAGGTGCTCACCAGAACCTTTGCCCATCTCTTTTTGAGGGTACTTTTTACAGAACCGTAAGTATAAGTTTTTGTCTGTGAGTCTCTGAAAAGCAACAACTACGTTCTAGTTACCTCTGTGTCCTCAGCGCCTCCAACTGAAAATAAATGACTGAGAGCCCAGGAGTGTGTGGCAGAGCAGAGCCTAGACCTCAGGCCTCTCTGGGACTCTTTCTGTAATGACCCACTAAGTACATGAACTCACTTGTACTGAGTGAGGAAGATTTTCAATTGCACTCATCCATATCCTCTTCACCAACGCTCTGTGGAAGCTTTTGTTTGGAGAAGCAGATTTTCACTCTTCTTCAGGGTCACGAAGGAACCCTGGTGGCACAACGGTTAGTGCGTACAGCTGATAACCAAAAGATCAGTGGTTTGAACCCATTAGTTACTCTGTGGGAGGAAGATGTGGTGGTCTGCTTCAGGAAACATTTGCAGTCTTGGAAACCCTGCAGGGACCTTCTGCTCTGTCCAGTGAGGTCACTGTGAGCCAAAATCAACTCCATGGCAAACCAGAGGGTGGTTCGGGCCAGTCCATTTGTTAATGAATTTGAGGTTGGGAGCTCTCAGCACTAACTCTGTGATACTGGCAAGATTTTTCTGCTATTCCATACATTTACAAGTTACTGCAAATGAGTATATTTTCTTTTTCTGGAAAAGAGGAATAGTTAAGCTTTTCTCAGCTGGAGTCTTTGAAATGTATGGATTCACTGGTCAAAAAGGACAGATGGCTGAGCTAATGTTAGTAATTGCAGAGAGGGAAAAGTCCACTGTTGACCTAAAAATGCAACAGAATCTAATCCTTTATAACTTTCCAGTGACTGGTTATCTCAAGTCCTAATTATTACAGAATTGAGAAAGCATAGTTTAAATTCAGAAAGTTTCCCTAAGAACATAAGACTATTAAGTCCCATATAGGCCTAAGCCCAGTCTTTTAACAGCACGTTCAACTGATCTTATTGGTCTATGATTCTTCAAGAGGTTCATTAAATACCTGCGTGTCGTGAATGGAGCTACAAGCTTCAGTAAATAAGTTACTCCACAAAACAACATTAATAAGGTTCGGATAAGATTATATCATTCCCTGAAAACATACATTGCCACCAAATCATTTTAAAGTGTATAGCCAATGACCTTTCACACTTTGAGAATAATAATCTAAGAGCTAAAGAACAAATTCTTCATTAGGGGCAAACCTTTAGCAGTAGACACCAAATTGCTTTACGTTTTCATAGTGTGTGCCTGCATCGTGTCCACGGTTTAGTGCTGAAAGTTGCTTTCCTAGGCATTGAGCATGATTTTGCTGTTAATTTGTCCAGGATCATAGAAGGTGTGTTAGTTTGTACTCCCAGGAGCTAGTCTCCACTATTTCACTGTGTTAAAAGGAGCAGTTTCAGGAACAGAAATTAAGAATCTCAAGACCAGGGAAGAAGATAATGCAAAGGAGCAGATAATGCAGTGCGCATCCATTGGGGCCAAAGATTGCTACACCGCTCAGATCAAGGCCTATAAGATCAGCAATAGCAGCCACAGCAGAGAAACAGAGGCCTGATATCAGACAGAGCTGACTCCATGGAATCATAGATAGGAGCCTTCACCCAAGCTTGCCGGGGACTGAGGGAAGCTATCCTACTGACAAGACTAAGGGAACTTTATGGCACTGACCTAAGCCATGATGTTGAAGGCCAAAGAGCCTATGCCTACACTGGTGAAGCTGTCTGCCCTGAGGTATTGTGTCCTGCTGCGAACCTGAATTATAGTCTGTTAACTTCCCTTATAAACTGTACAATCATAAGTAATGCTCTGTATAGCCTGCATAGCTATTACAATAGATGTTGGACCCATTAGAGCAGCCAGATTGGTGTTGTAACTAACAGAAGTAGTTTCAGGAGTATGAGAGACACCATGTCTAACCTTGCAGGAATTAGTTTTGTATTATAGATGCTGTTGATAAGGACAGTTCCCCTTTGTGGAGTTAGTAGAAGTCTGTCTCGGTCATCCCCATGCTGCCTATAGCTCTTTGCAGAGTTTTTTCTATATGTATAGTATATGTATACGTATATGGTTGTTGTTGTTGTTGTTGTTAAGTGCCATCAAGTCACAGGTGACTTATAGCGACCCTATGAAGAAGAGTCCTTGACGCTTGGGCGCCTTTCATCCTCTCTCCAGGTTCATAGGGTTTCCGGAGGCGAGCTATTACGGAAGTGGATGCCACTCCTCCTTCCTGTATATGTATATGTAGTAATTTTTTTATTTTGCATGTCACCCATATATCTTGGTCATCTGAGAAAGATTTTCATTGTAAGAATTAATATTATACTGTGAGGTGTATAACAATTTTGAGATGACTACCCAATTCAAAGTTAATGTCACTTCTTTTATGGTTTATGTTGCACCTCTCAAAAAAAAAAGTATGTTCAGTTTCTGTGCCTTATACCCATGCATATTATCCCATCTTGTCTGAAAATATGAGATGTGGTGGGAGGTTTGCCATGTTAATGAAATTTTACAAGTGAAGGGTGGGTTGTAATCCTAATCACCTCTTAGTTATAAGAAGATCAGCATAGACACAGACTTATTTAGGGGAAGACAGATAAAAGCCAAGGAATCAAAAACACCCATGACTACCAAAAAAGGAAAGATTCCATAGCCCAATACCCTCATTTGGACATTTAGCTTCTTAAACTGTGAGAAAATGTACTTCTGTTCTGCAGTATTAGTGTTACAGCAGCACTGAGGAACTAAGACAACTTCAGTGCCATTGACCACCCTGGAACACGAAGCTTTATTCCAGAAGTCTTGTTTATTCTGTGTAACTCAACTCCAATGACTATAAACGTTTCATCTAAGGCTAGACATCTGAATAGTTATGTTGTTCTTGTTAAGAACTGTCCAGTCAACTCTGACTTATGCACCCTATGAGCAGTGGCTCGCAGCTCTGCCTGCTCTCTGCTCATCAGCTCTAACACATTGGAGCTCATCATTATCATTGCTGTGTCCGTACATCTCGCTGAGAGTCTTCCCCTCCTTCACTGATCCTCCACCTTTCCAAGCACAATGTCTTTTTCCAAGGACTGGCCCCGCCAAACATCGTGCTTGAAGCGTGTCAGACAAAGTGTCGCTCTTGTTGCCTCCAAGGAGCATCTCGGCTGCGCCTTTTCCAGGTCATACTTGTTTGCTCTTTTGGTAGTCCATGGGATATTCTGCGGTATTCTCCAGCACCACAATTCAAAGGCATTGATTCTTCTTCTGTTAAATAAATATTCTTACCCTCAGAAATAAGTGCTGCAGATCACATCCCAGCTCTAAGATATTAACCCAGAATGGTCAGAGTCTTCCCTTCCATCCCAATCCCTCCAAGTACCTGCATCTCCCACTATATCCCACAGAGCAGTAGTTAAAAGTGTACTTAATTTGGGGGGAAATTTGTTGAGCAGAGTTTTTAAATCATTAAACATTAGTCCTTCTCTTCAACTTAAGCTTCGTTTGAATGTGCATCCAAATCTTTTTAAATTTTTTTTTTCCTGTTGAAAAGCAGTTTTCATAATGCCAATTAGCCCTGTGACCCTGGAAAGTCCTTTCCCCTCTGGGACAATATTTTCCCATATAAGAAGGAGCAAACACTGAAGGTCGAACTTGCAAAACGAAATTCTCCAAGTCTCTTCCAGCCCTCCCAGCTATGTTCTTGGCATGTTTTGAACAATGTCTTTTGCAAATGAGCCATAAGAAGGAAGTGAAATTCAAATGTATCCGTTAAAGAAAATTTTCCAACTGCTCACATAGCCCAAGTTACTCAACTTCTTCATGTTTATAGAATAGCAATTCTAATATTTGAAGTTTTTCCAATAAAAGCTAGTTGACTCTTTGCAGTTGATTAAAGCATATGGATAAGGATAGTAAAACCACATTCTTAGATTCAACTAGAAAGGAATTTTCCACTGAATTCCATTTAAAGCATTAGTGTCTTACTTTTAACCATGCAAATGTTCTTAATCTATCTGAGTGGGCAGATAGAAATGGAATTTAATCATGTCCTTCAGGAAAGGCTTGCAGGTTGCAGAATTCATGGAAGGAACTGTAGGTAAAAAAACACATCTATGAGACTTGAAGAAGCCTTTGGAATGGTTCAGGCAGACTGCTGTTACATACCATCTATCATACTGCCTTTGCCACCTAAGATGAGGTACTCCACAGAAGACAGAGAGGGAAGGGATAAAAAGACCTAGAAAGAAATACACTATGGACTGCTTCACTTAGGTGATTTTAAAAAAAAAAATAGTGGTGCATACAGATAGTGAGAACATTTCAGTATGATTTTGAGGTCTAGTCTCAATTTTATCACTGGAATTAATTCCTCTACCTCTGCAAAAGGCATTATATATTCTCTTGCTACCATTCTAAATAATAAATTAATTATAATGCATTCTTCCTCCGGCTTGAATGGGAAAAATGAAAAGCAGTGATGGGCTCTGAGGTTTTTTTTAACACCTTTCAATAAGATTAAAAGCATAAGGCATCCCAAGGAGGCTCTTCTAAAAACAGAAAGAAGCCATCTGCTGGGGCTGCAGAATTATTCTACTCCAAAGTGCCACCTGGTCCAACACAGCAGATACAATCCCACGTCTATTCTTCGACCAAATTACTGCCTAGATAGAATTATAAGTTGGTGTGTTTATGTAATATATAATAGCATTATTTGAAATAGTCTTGATAGCTATTAAGGAAAACTTGGTATTTTAGACAATGTGTTGGGCTGCTAACCCAAAGGTTGACAACTCAAATCCACCAGTTGCTCTTTGGGAGAGCGATAGGCAGTTTCCTCCAAGAAACATATACAGCCTCAGAAAACTAGTGGAGAGATGCTATACGTCTGATAAGATTAGAGGGACTTGGTCTTGGTCAAAAGCTATTGTGTAGATTTACTAAAAGGCTCTGGTGTCCTGGTGGGTAAGAAATTGTGCTAACAAACCAAGGGCACATGGTTCAAATGCAGCACAAGATTCATGAGAGAAAGATGAAAAGTTTTTTTCTAGCCTCTGGATAGCCTCTAGAAGGTCAGCCATAAGTTTGTTCTAACTCAATTGCACATAACAACCACCACCCACAAATGGTCCTCCTGTGTTTCCATATTCAGTGATGATGTGGGACTAGCAAGGGAAACCAGAAAACTTTTTTTACTATAAATGCAGTTAGAACTTGAATAGAGCGAGTGAAACTGGGTTGTTTCTGTTTTTCCTGTTTGTTTTGTGTTTTTGCTTTTGCTTTCTTTCAGTACCTCTTTCCATATTCTAAGCCTTTCCTATCTTCAAATATTTTTCATTTCCCCCCCATCAGTATTGTACTATACCAGGAATGATACTAAAAAGAAACTATCAAACCCACAGAGAAATGATGCAGTTGGGTCACTGAGAAGGTGAATGCCGGTGAGATCCCAGCACTGAGGAAGAATACTCCTGGGATAGGAAGAGAGCAGTCCTTTCCTTCCTCATCCTTCAATTCCTCTGTGGCTCTCATCCTTAGGGCATGAAGTCAGGTTAGTTTAGAATAGCCCCAGCTTCTACTTGTTGTCCCGGGGCCACTGTTGTAGAATGAGGCTGGCATTGGGGTGGGGGTAAGACTGAGAAAAACTGGATGAAATATGTTTACGGCATTGAAGTCTATGGGGGAGAGAATAGTCTAAAAGTATTATATTTTAAGGCATTATTTTTATCGTAGGAGTACACAATGAGGGTTGCAGAGTGTATTATATTTGGGGGTGGGGGGTGAGGTTTGGGGAGTTGCGGGGGAGATTGTGTACCAATGAGGGAGTTTTTCTTTTGCTTTTCAAGGAGAGGAGCAAATGGGGGGGGGGAGAGAGGTTTGTGCGGGGAGAAGGGTGCAACAATGAATGAATGGAATTCCAAAATCTCTGTAGATGTTCATTGAAATGAAAAATAAACAAACTAAATTAAAAAAAAAAAGAAGTAGATGTCACTTCTGCTTCCATTAATAAAGCAGTAAGACTTCGTTGTGTTTAAAAAAAAAAAGGTGAGTGAGCCCTTCTGTGGTCCAAGTTTTTTGTTTGGACAATAAATTTTTCAGCCATCCTACATACACAGAACTCTTTCAGTCCATTCTCCTCTGAGAACACTCATGTTGCAATGTGTACACTTGTAGAATTTGGTGGCAAGCGTGAAGCTGTCATCTAAACACAGGGTTATTTACAGCTCTCCCAGCAGTTACTGTCCACGCGTCCAAAGGCCTGTCCTGACACTCTTCTTTGGCCATCGGTCTGCATCGACCCTGGTCTCCTCTGTGCCTAATCTGAGGGAAGTCATCCTGTGCAGATTAGTTTTTTCATATTTTTAAGTTGTTTCGTTAACTGCAAAACAACTCTCCTAATCTCTTCCTGTAAGTACGCAAAGCTGAGATTCTAAATAAAGCACACCTTTGAGAGGGTTCCTCTGGAAACCAACTCTACAATGAGAGTTTTGTGGCAAGTCATTTACTTGGGAGGTGAATACAGGAAGCATTGCCAAGGAAATGAGCAAGGGAGACAGGCAGCGGAAGTCAGTGCAAGGCACACCAGCAAGAAAAGCCCACTGTGGGCAACTGGGATTCGGTTTCTCACAGGAACTGCAAGAAAAGGTGCCTAACAGACCTGAGAGTTTACTCTCCTCCATTGGGAGAAATGAGGAAATGAGATGTTTAACTACCAAGAACTGTTAGTCATCAAAGAAGCCTCTCCCCAGGAGTGTCAACTCTCTGACATTCAGCCTGCTTTGTTTATTTATGTGCCCAGGCAAACTCCTGAACCAGATACAGCTTCAAACAAAGAATCAGGGATTTCAGCAGTGAAGACCCTCAGTCGGTTTAGGCAACAGGGGCAACGTACTCATTCTAAGGAATTGAATTTCTTAATTGTTCTCTGTATTCCTATTTTTACACTGCACAATGTAGTGCAAATTCTGAAAACATGGAGTCTACGTGTCCTGTGATACCTATCCGGTAAGGAAGTCAGGTGGCAAAGTGGAGTTGTATGAGTTAGATTGTTAATGACAAAAAAAAAATCAGTGGTTGGACTCTACCAGTCATTCCAAAGAAGGAAGGTAGACTCCTTCAGAACAGATTCATAGGTTCAGAAACCTGATGGGAGGTTTCTCTCCATCAAAAGCAACGTGAGAACAACAGACATCTGTCTGAACTTCTTCTTCACACCACAGGTGATGGTGGAGGACTGTTCAGCTTGGGTGGCCTCGTAGGGGTAAGGAGCTGTGCTACAACCTCAAAGACAAACAGTACAAATTCACCAGCTTCCCCATGAGAGAAACATGGGCAATCTCCTTCTCTGCATTGAAACTACCTCTGAAAACCAACTCAAGGGTCAGCAGTAGGTCAGTTCCTGACTCACAAGTGCACAACAGCAAGCAGGGAGATTCTCAAAGGGATACATTCCAGATAGAGGGCTACCAGCTTCTCCTTTTCAATCACTGAATTTCCATAACAAAGTGAAATAAAGTAGCTTCAGAAGAATAGTTGACTCAATAAAAATGTACCGGATGTATAGTTAAGAAAAACAAGTCTCATGTCTTGGTATTGCTATATATTGTATAAACTTGGAACAATGATTTGGCCTCTTAAGGGTCCAGGTTTCTCATTGGTTAACAAGGATTATATGTTTGTTCTGTCTCTTGAACTGAGTTTGTTTGGTTTTTAAAAATTGTATTTTATATTGGTTAGCACACAGAAGTCATATACTTTGTGCTTCGCTTATGAACATGTAATTCATACATTCCTCTAGTCACACTGTTTCACATTTTTATTCCCATACATTGTATTTTATCAAAATTATCACCATTGAGCCGTGCTCAACATTACCCCACCTTTTCAGGTCCACGTGGGATCTTACCTAATTATTTCACCTCCTCTTTCCTCCCATCAAACTCTAACCTCGAGATGACTCCGTTTCCCCTCCACCTCCAGCTCCTCTCTAGCCTCCCTTTCCCCCTTTGGACTTTGGTACACACCTCACTAGTAATCCTCCTATTTTTTTACACTAATGGCCTTATGCAGTATTTGTCCTTATGATACTGAGTTAGTTCGCTCAGCGTAATGCTCTCCAGCCTCTCCCATGTTACACCTTGAGTTTTTAAGAAAATCCATCGGGATCATGTAGATGCGAATGATTTTAAACCATAGAGTGCCATAAATATCAATTATTATTAGTATTAACGTACCATTAGTGAAGTTGTGAAAAGTAGTGTTCTTTCTTAATTTAAATATTCTCTTTTTCTTACTTGAAATAATATTGATTGCTTTTCCACCTTTCTTCTCCCCCATTTTCTCCTATTTCTAGCTATATGCTAAAGAACTAAATGGTCCAAAAGAGTTCGGTGTGCCTAGGATGACCACAAAATGTGCTGTCCAAACTAGAAAAATTTGAGCGGGAAAAGGAGCACTTCCAATGGGAAAACTGGAACAACAGGTCGAAGCTGAGACTGTTGCAAACTAACTTGGCTTTATGCCTTAAGGGGAAGAGCTTCAAGGGAAATGAAGGATAAGGAAGGAAAGACCTCTGAACCCTGAACAGAGGGCTTCAATTCCAAGGAGGAGAAAGAAAATCAAGGAATGAAGAGAAAAGGAGATTGGAAATCAAAATAGAAACACGATCATTTCTTCCAGCTCAGAAGTAAGATGACCCCCTCCTTCAAAGAGCTGAGATGTCCATCCTGGAAGCCACGTGGGAAGGGAGCCATAGAGTCAGTCCATTTTGGGTGACCTATTTGATTCATGGTTTTGCCACCTCAAGCCACTTTTCCTCTTTAATATGCAGATAAAACAAAATCAAACAAACCAACCCAGTGGGCTCCAGTCAATTCTAATTCATGGTGACCCTCCATCAGATTTCCAAGGCAGTAAATCATTGTGTTAGAAGATTGCCCATCATTCTTCTGCAGGAAAGCAGGTGGGATTGGTTTTAAAGACTGACCTTCAAGTCAGTACCCTAATACTTAACTAATTGTGCCACCAGGACTCTACATAGGGTTACAGAAGGAATGAGAAAGTTGAGGATGGAAGTATTATCCAGAAAATGGTGCTACATTGGACCAGCAAGCTCGTAGTACAACTCGTATCAGTAAATTAGAGCTGGTGCTAAGGTTGGTTGTAAGGACAGTTGAGCTCATAGGTCACAGAGACGTGTGTGCACGGGGCCAGGATCACAAGCCTTCCGAGTCAAATGAAGCCTGCATACCACACTTATAAATACAAAAGACATCCAAATGGTCTTCCTGATCCAGGTCAAATTAAATACACTTACTTTTGAAAGGTTAGTGAGCTTGGCTTTTGCTGAAGTGGCTTCTTATGCTTTGTTTTAATATTGTGCTGACAAATTGCCTTTACCACAAGGATGAATTTCCCCTCAGACAGAGCTCACCAAATAGTATCTGTAAAGTCCTAACACTTGAAGGAGGTGATTAGTGGTAATGGGTAGAGGGCGGGAGGTGGGGAGAGGATGGTGTGCAGTGCCATTTCTGGAAGAGCACGCAGCCCCAGAGCCAGCAGAAAACATCTGCATCCCAGGGTTTCAAGGTGTCATCAGCCCCTCTGCTATCCAGCCCTCTGCTGTTTCATAAAAGTGAAATTACCACACTGCCACACGACTGAGTAATCACACAGCCCAGTGGTCCTCTCCTGGAACTTGTTCGAGAACAATCCTCAGAGAGCAACGCTTCTGTTGGAGTCTGGAAAGGGAGATGCTGCCTTCTAATTCTGCTCTGGGCTTCCAAGGATCTTGTCCTGACAGCCACTAGGCTCTTGTCACTGAGAAATGAACAAAGCAGCTGCAGCGCTGAGCACACAGCCCCTCTGGGCAGACAGACTCTTAGGAGAGAATAGTGTGCCCTATTTTGGTCTCTGCTCCTGAGCTCTCCTGGAAGCAGCATCTCCAAGATATTTCCGGATGAGCAGCTGGCACTGGCTTTTCCAATTCATTGAGAAAAAAAAAAAAAAAAGGAGCAGGTATTGTAAGGACATAGAAACAGGGCTAGTTAGGTGCATAGCAAGGTGTGACATGCACAAGCCTTCAATAAATGCTGGGTTGGGTTGTTTTTTTCTCTCCATGTTATTTTTATTTTACAAAATATGAACACATTGTGTATCATTCATATCCAATGTGTTTGACACATTCCTACACTCATATTGTGTTTCAAATGATCGCCCATGTATATTGCATTTTATCAATTGATAAAACTGGTCTATGCCTATTATTACCTCATCTTTTTCAGGTCCCGATTGGATCTTTCACAATTCTTGTAACACCCCCTGGCCCTGCTCTGCTCACCAAATTCCATTATCCTAGTGGTTTCTTCCTTCCCACCCTCCCTTGTCCCCCTCGCCTTCCCCTTTTGGACTTTTATCCACATCTTACTAGTTATCCTGCTAGCTTTACAATAGTGGTCTTTGTGGTTGCAAGGCATCCTCCTTAGAAAAGAAAGACGGTTGGGTCAGTCCAGATCATGGAGAAGAGAGATCGGATAGTCATGAACAGAGGTCAGAAGATGGAGTAGAATAGTTCTTTTCCTCACCAAATCACCCATCTATCCACACAAGGCTCTATCTTGAAATGGTAGTCCCTTTAATCGCTATCTCTTGTTCCTCCTCACGGCCATTCCTCTGGTGGTGAAATGGTTAATTTTTGACTGCTTAAATCAAAAGGCTAGTTGTTCCCATCCACTCAGTAGCTCTGTAGGACCCCAGGATCTACTGCCATGAAGATTACAGGTTAGAAAACACGACAGGGACATCAAGATAGGAGAGCTGTAGGCTAGCACTGACTCTGCCACATCTTAGAACTCCATCCCAAGGGTGAGAGTTCCATTCTGAAAGGGCTCACAAAAACTTTGAAGCTCAGTGCTCCATTGGTGACCACATATTTAGTGTCTGCTTCAGAGAACTCCTGCTCAGGATAAGCCAACTCCCCTCCCACAGCAAAAGAAAGCTTAGTAAGACAGAAAACATGCTGACAAGGGTGTGGGGAGAGTGGAATTCTCATGCACAGCTGAGGGACTGTAAGATGGTACAACTTCTGTGGAAAACAGTTTGAGGCTTCCTCAAAAACCTGCAAAGAGAATTACCATTTATTCCAGTAATCTCACTACCAGGTAAATACCCTTAAGAAATAAAAGCTGTAATGTGAACAGATATATGCATACTCATTTTATTGCAGCATAACAAAGAGAAACAACTCAAATATCTCTCAACAGATGAATTGGTAAAGACACTATTGTATATACACTAAAGACTAATTGAGAATTCACAGAACACTAAAAAGCAATCAAGAATTCCCAAGACAGACTGTGGTTGAATTTACGAGACATTCTGCTGAGTGAAATAAGTCAGGTCAGTGCATGTTATATGAGTCCATGATTCTAAAAAGCTGAAGAAAAGTTTGTACAAAGAAAGAAATAATCTCTTGTGATTTGTTTCTAGGAGTGGTAAGAGAAGGAAAGGGGGTAAAAAGTAAAAATAGATAATAGACACATACTAAGATTGGTGAAAAGAAACACAATTACTTTTATAATAATGGAATGATCACTACAATGTCACTAAAGAAAGGGAAGCTGTGGAAAGGACCCTCAAAATACAGTAAACAAAGGTAAATGCTAGTACATAATCAATCCTGTAATATCAGCAATAATAAATATTAAAATACAAGAGGATAGAAAGGCAGACAAGCAAGATGAAGATATGAGCAGGTGGTTGGTGGTGGGTTGTTGCACAGTCTGAACTGACCCATAGCTGACCCTCCAGTGGCTTTTCAGAGACAGTAAATCACTCGGGAAGTGATCGCCCAGCCTTCTCCCACAGAGCAGCTGGTGGATTTGAACGTCCCTCCTTTGGGATTGTAGTACAGCTTCTTTTTTCTATCTTGCATTGACATCCCCTTAGAACATAATTTATTTTTTTAAAAAATTAAAAAGCACAAAACCTCTCTATATCCTGTTTCCTTTTATATATACTCTAGTATCCTCTAGTCCTAAAAGGATTTCAGGTGGGCAAAAAGAAGTGAATGGAGAAAAACCTTACAAATCCTTCCACATTATTGTTGGTGTTGTGACTTTATCATGGTTATACCTGGTTAGAGCAAGCCAGGAGTTCCTCATTCAAGTCCAAACTCCAAATTTCTTAAAATGTCCATACATTTTCTTGTGAATGTTCATGGCTTCAGCGGTTTTCCAATAAACAAAAATGTCTTTCATGATCACAAAAGACTAAACTACTGTGGAAGATAACATTTTTTTCATTTAAGAGGAGAGAAGGAAGACAAGAAAGAACACTTTAAAAGTGTATCTTAGCCTAAAAGCAAAAATAAAAAAAATAGAGGCAGCCATTTCAACAAGGTGAGGAGAATCGGTTTACAATGTTAAATCCAGCCATGAGGGCAGATGAAAAAAAAATAAATTAGGAACCAGATCATTGAGAAGCTGGCTCCAAAGTTCCCCTAGAACTGGTAGTGATGCATACACAAAGCTAAGCCACAAAGTAAATGACATGGGGCTCCTTCTATGACGACTGCCTGGAGCCAGGTTTGGCGTTGGAGTCCAGCGCACCAGGGCTGCAGGCTGGGATTACATGGCGTGCTGGGAGGCTTCAGGAAGGTACAACTGATGCTGCTCTGCTCCATTACAAAGTATGTGTGATTCACATTTGATTACAAAAAGATAGAAAAGGAAAATTCCACCTGTGTCTCTCCGAAAGAATTAGAAATAAAAATTCCAAATATTGCAATGACAGTGGTGCCTTCCAAACTTCTTACCTTGTAGGTTACTGGCACCTATTCTCAATGAAATGTTTAAGTCTGTCTTCCAATCCACATCCTGATCCCAGAGAGAAAGGTGAATTCTCAAAATAAGAAAGTGTTTGTAAAACTGTGTAGTCTCAATTTTGAGTTTATTGTATTATAAGATATTATAGGATATAATAAAGATGCTGTATATCAATACATGTCTACTATGTATAACATAATATCTCAAACCTCCTAGTTTTATTCTTTGGGTTTGTGATCTTTTTCTATTTTGTCAAGCAAGAGTTTGTCATTGATACATAATTTATCTCTGCTCAGTTCACTGTAAAATCAGCTATGAAATGAGAGTATTTCTTTGTCTCTCTCCTCCACCTCTATCCAAAATCAGGAAAAGCAGAGATGAGATGCTGGATAGGTTAGCATCATTATTTTCCTCTTTTGTTTCTAGAATCTTCAGTTGTCCTTAATCATACTCCCTAAAATATATTCGAGCTCTGGTGATCTCGTGGTAAAAGAGCTGAGCTGCCAACCCAGAGTCACGTGGTTCGAATCCACCACTGAGAAAAAAATGAGCAATCATTTCCCATGTAACTTCCTGCCTCTGAAAACCCACTGGAGGATCAGCTTTGAGTCTCTTCTCACTCTACAGCATGTAAGACCACCACCACCACCACCACCACACATTTGGTGACATTCATCTTTGTTCTTCATGTCAGGGATGGGAGGTTGGAGGGTTCCAGCTGCCTAAATGCTCTGGTAACGTAGTTTGTGGTGGAATTACACTACTAAGCCTCACACTATTCCTTTCTGGTGGTTCAAACTCACCTGTGACTTCTTGAGAGAAAGACGAGCGATCTCTTCATGTAGGGTTTGCAGCCTCAGAGACCAGCTGGAGGGTCAGCTGTGAGTCAGGTTTTCTCAACCGCAGTGAGAAAATAAGTAATAAATAGAAGCCATGGATGTTGCTGGACATCCAACACTGGACAGGACTGCTTGCACAACAAAGGATTTTCTGCTAAAAAAAAAAAAGTCAATAAGGCTAAAGTTGAGAAAACCCTTCTTTAAAACATAAATGTTACCATATCACTCCTCTGTTCTGTCCTAAACAGTTTCTAGAAATTGGAATCAACCCCAGGGCAACAGATTAAATACTTAGTAAAATGGAAAACATAAGGAGATCTGGGGGTAGAAAAATGAATAATTAATTAGTTGCCAATTGAAAGGTCACTTGTTCAAACCCACCAATAGTTACATTGGAGAAAAGGCATGGGGATCTGCTCCAGTAAAGATGGCGTCTTAAAAAAATCTAATGAGACGTTCCTTCTCTGTGCTATAGCTTCACTATGAGTTTGACTCAACTCAATGGGTCACAACAAGCAACCACTCAATATTGTCAAAGGAGAAAACCTCACTCAACTCATCGCTGTCGAGTCAGAACTGACTTACAACCAACTGACCTTCCAGGAGCTTTTCCGAGCCTGTAAGTCACATGAGAGGAGCTCGTACGGCGCAGCTGGAAGATTCCAACCACTTGGGTTGACAGCATACCTCTTTACCCACTAGGTCACCAGACATGTGTATTATAAACTCAAAAGTCTTACAGTCTTGCAGGCAAGAGAAGACTAATGCACAGGCCACAGAAAGTCACACAAGATCACTTAAGACAGCTTCACACAGTCTTTTATGTCTCTTACCTTACTTGACCCTCACATTTCTTTGCAGCAAGCAAAGGTTTTTTTCTACTGTAGAATAGAAAACATCACCTCAGGGATTTTGCACTCTCCAGCTACAGAAGTTAAAAAGGCAACAGAGGCGGAGAACTTGCACCAGCTCCCTCCCCACCTAACCGTGACCTCCCACTACTCTTTGAGCTGATTTATATCTGTTGCCAGCTGTGGCTTCCCTGGTCCAGGTGTGCGCACTAACTAGTGTTTCTTTGCTAAGGCAGTATTCACGCTCGGCAGTAATTCAGGTGTGCATTAATGATACAGGACCGCCCTTAATGCACAGGCTCATTTTGGATTCTGATTTCCGCAGTTCCAGATTGTAAGGAGGTAATCTATTAATGGGGCTCTCTGGGTAACCTGAGTGGGAGTGGGAAGCAGGGGAGTAACCGGCACAGAGAAGGTGGGATTTACTGTTTGCCTTATTTATCATCTCAACACACACAGATCTGTTTGGAAAGCTGCTGTTCGGGTCACAGCTTCTAAAAAAAATTTACTTTCAAACGTCAACATTCCCTTGCAGAAGCGTCATCAATCGGTAGCAAAGTTCAAGTAATATAAAAGAGCCGAGATAGGAATGCAAGATAGAAAGAGGATAGAATTTGGAATCAGAGCATCTGAAGTAAAGTAAGTTTAGATCCTTCATAAAGTGCAACATTGTTCAAGCAAATAGCCTGTAAGTCAGCCTCAACCTCTTAACCTGTAAAATTTAATATCGTTAATAGTAAATAGCATGAAACAAAGCTGTAAAAACATTCTGTTCACTTTGACTATCCTTGAGAGCCTTTCTTTTCTTTCTCTTCCATTCTTTGGGAGATGTGTAAGGTGTAAAAACTTCCTGCTGAAGTTCGCTAATAGTGTTGTTATTAGGGGCTAACAAGTCAGTGTCAATGCACTTCTCTATGCGGCACAAGAAAACCCTTCTCACCCCCCCAGGCACTGCTGTGTCTGAGCCCACTCTTGGAGCCACCGCATCAGTCTATCTTGGGGAGGGTCTGCTTCTACACTGACCCACTGCTTTATGAAGCATGATGTCCTTCCTGCCCCTGGTCCTGGCTCCTCCTGGTAACACGTCCAAAGTAAGCGAGCCCAAGTCTTGCCATTTTCACTTCTAAGGAACATTCTGCCTATAGTTCTTCCAAAGCAAGTTTGCTCACTCTTTTAGTGCATTGAAGGACTCCAAGATGATCTGGTCCATGTTCTATTTTTCCACACGACCTCTGGGATCCTGGATGGTTTGGCAGACACCAGACTGGCAAGGTGGAGAGTCAGAGAAAGAGAAGAAGACCCTCAACAAAAGTCGTTGGCACAGTGACCGCAACAATGGTGGTAAGCATGGCAGAGACTGTGAGGATGATGCAGGATCCAACAAGGTTTCGAACTGTTGTACATGGGGGTCACTCTGAGTCAAAATAAGGTTGAGAGCACCTAACAATACTCTGTAAGATTCACCTAGGATGTATTTCCTGGAGATCTTATTAAAAGTGTAGGTCCTGACGCAGAACATCTAGAGTGGAAAGGCAAATTCTCAGATAGGTTTCAAACTGGAATAAATGGACTCAAACACCTGGAAAACTGGAATATTCATCCCAGTGTGCTTATACGCACATACACATACAGCTTGTTGTTAGATGCCATTAAGTCGAGCACGACTCATAGCGACCCTATGAACAAAAACTATGAACCCTGTTCTATCCTGTGCCCTCCTCACACTTCCTGGCACACGAGCCCATTGCAGCAGTCACTGTATCAGTCCACCTGGTTGAGGGTCTTCCTCTCCTTCGCCGGCCCTCCACCCTTCTAACATCATGGCCTTCTCCAAGGAATAGTACCTCCTAGCAACATGTCCGGATCCAATAAATTAGGTAAAAATTTTACCTGGAAACATTCTGATCATAAACACAGAGTTTGGCAAAGTGTATCAACCATCCTTTAAAAGTATATCTAAAATTCTGAGAGGATAAAGGAAATTTCTAGGGACTAGATATAAAGAACAAACTGAAATGTAGAATTTTAAGAGAGTGAGCAGAAACTACAGCTCCCCTGGAAGATATTGCCAGTCTCAGTGACCCAGTGTTTTGATTTGCTGTGTTATAATACCAGAGGATGCAAAACCTTGAACCCATGGCAAGCAGAGGAATGGATCCAACCCCTACATGATGCAGAGGCCCTTGGAAGACCACACAATCAATACAATGATGAATTAGTAAAATATATCAATGATAATGTGTCTGTACCTGCTTGATCTTTGAATAGGAACTAGGATCACCTTTAAAAATTAATAATAATGAAACTGGGCCACATATGGATTTGGAGTTGAATTTACTTTACCTGTTTGGCGTACTGTACTTCCCAAAAAGACATATGAGTAATATAGTTGATCGTAATTTATAATACATCAAAGCTCTAGGCAGAGGCAAACTCAAAACTATCTTAGAGAAGGCTCCTGACAAGCCAAATCACATAGGATTTTCATAAGAAAAGCTCATCTAAGCAAGATCTCATAGCTAAAGGTATAAAGTATATGAGAAAATAACTTATCACATGTAACAGTCAGCTCGCATTTAGATATGCACCTAGAATAGTCTACCAAGAGAATAGTGTAGAACATAGTGAAAACACAAATGTTGTTGTTGTTGTTATGTGCTATCAAGTCACCTGTGACTCATAGGAACCCTACGTTGATAGAGCCCTAAACCCTGCTCTATCCTGTGCCAATCTTATTGTCTCTGACACACCTACCCCCATGACCTGAGTCACTGAATCAATCCACCTAATTGAGGGTCTTCCTCCCTTGTGCTGTCCCTCCATCCTCCCAAGCATAATGTTCCTCTCCAAGGACTGGTCCCTCCTTACAACAGGTCCAAATTATGTCAGACAAAGCTTCAGAACCCTTGCCTTCAAGGAGCAGCTCGGTTTAACCCTCTCTAGGATGAACCTGTTTGTTCTTATAATTCCATGATATATTCAGTACTCTTCTCCAGCACCACAGCTCAAAGGCATCAATTCTCTTCTTAACACCCCTAGTCACTCTCCAGCTTTCTGATGCATAGCAAGCAATTGCAAAGACTATGGCCTGGATCAGGCACACCTTAGTTTCCAGACTGATATTGTTTCTCTCTAGTACTTTGGAGAGGTCCCTGATATCAGACTTTCCCAATAAGTACATGTAAAGTGTTTAATATAAAAGGAAATTAAAACATAAAAGTAGCTTATTAAATATCAATAGTACTAGGTATTTGGAAAAGTATAATATACTTTTATAACTAAAAACATTGATTATTTAAAACTGATTCTACCTGAATAATGTCCTTATATAGGAGAAGAAAGAACACAAGAGAAATGAAGAGAAGAAAGACCATCATAGAATCATGGGAATGTACTAGAGTTTCAAGCCAAGAAGTTCTGGGGCTACTAGAAATGGAAGAAACAAAACATCACCTGAGATGGAGCCTTCAAAACGAGCATGGCCCTGACAATCCACAGAATTCCAACCATGAGACTTCAGAAATGAATTCCCTTCTTATAAGTCACCCCTGTTGTACTATTTTTTTATAAAACCTCCAAGCACAGTAATCAAATCATATCTGGATTGTAACAATATTTTTTTTTCATTTGTGTTAGTTTGCATACAATCATTTATCTACATTTTGTTTCATACACATAGTCTGTATTTTGTACAATCTTTGACATGCATTGTGTTTCATTCATGTGTATTGTGTTTTGTACAACATAATACATGCATTTTATTTTATATAATTAATTATTATTGATCTATGTTTATTATCACCATCTTTTCAAATTCCCTTTCCTTCACCCCTCTCCTTGTACCAACCTCTACTATTTCAGTTAGTTTTCTCCCTATTCCCCCTTTTTCTGTCCCCCTTCCTTTTTCCTCTTCCCCTTTTGAACATCTATGCATCTCAGTTATCCTCCTATTTTCACAATTGTGGTCTTACACAGTATTTGTCCTTATAAGACTGATTTATTTCATTCAGCATAATGCTCTCTAGACTCCCCATGTGAGATAGTATTTTACGAAATCATTGTACCTTAGTGCTATATGGTATTCCACTGTGTGAATGTATCACAATTTCTCAATCTATTCATCTATTAATGGGCATTCGGACTGTTTCCATTTTCTTGGGACATATTGCTAGCAATGGAATAGCTGGGTGGTATTTGGTCAGCATTTGGGAGAAATGTCACACTGCCTTCCGTAGCTGTCATAGCGTTTTCCAATTCCACCAGCAGTGCATCTTTCCATAGCCTCTCCAACATTTCTTGTTTATTGTGTTGTTAAATTTTGCTTCTCCTATTGGGGTGGAACAGTATCTCATTGTTGTTTTGCTTTGTGTGTCTCAGATTGCTAGTTATTTTTAACATTTCCTCATGTGTTTCTTGGTAAAGGCGGTCAATCTTTATGGAAGAACCCTATCTGCCTTCAAGAAATAGCTAATGGTTTCCACCGGATAGAGACTTGGTGGTCTTTTGGTTAGCAGTGCAACAAACAATTGGCTACATCACCAGACGTCCTTATAGACCTCCAGTAACCAAAATCATTATCAACCCATTTAACCCACCAGAAGTATATGTAACATTCCACCTAACGCCAGGCTACCTGTTCTTCTCAATGCACAATGTTGACTAGGATATTCCAAGTCACAAAAGCCAACAACCCAAAGCCAGTGGGTTTGCCAGTTTGTCTGTGATTGTTTAACTTCCAAAGAAAGCCTCATGCGTCTCTGAACTCACATAATGTCATATGAGCTACTAAAGAGACACAACCCACAGACAGGCAATTCTCACTAATGACCGTCTTAAAAATATGGCCACTGTGGACATGGAAAGGCCAAGTAGCTGGCAGAATTGGAAGCTTCCAGATGAAATGGGCAAAAGGGGAAAAAACCCTTATCCTCTGCTAATAGAGAGGAAAATTCCTTATTGCTGACCTGAAGGATATGATAACTGTTAGGGGTGTATGACAACGCACATATTCTTTTCTAATTGCACAGTCCAGATCCATTTGTTCATAGGGTTCCTATGAAATGTAGTCAGTGTAACGGCACTTAATAATAACATCTGTTTCCCAAGAACTTCTGGTGTCCTTGTACATGGAGTTGTGCCTATAACCCAACATTGATTTGAATACACCAATATCTTCACAGGAGAAAGATAGAAAGTCTCCTCCATGCAATTGACAGCCTAGGAACCCCACGGGAGGGTCACCTATCAGTCAGTCCCAACACATTGACAATGACTTTGAAGGTGTCTTTCTTCTATTTTTAAGAAGGAGTTTTTCAGTTTGAGGACTAAGATATACCTGATTCAGCCCACTGTCTTTTCAGTCACTTGCTGTGTGTCTTAGAACTGGACAATGAATAAAGATGGCAGAAAAAGAATTGATGCCTTTGAACCAAGGTATTAGAGAAGAATGATGAAGATCCCATGGACTTCCAAAAGAACAGATATGTATTGGAAAGGGCACAGGAAAGAGTGTGCCTTGGAGGCAAAGATAATGTCATTTCCTTTCACATAACTTGGGCATGTTGTTAGGAAAGATTATTTGTTTAGTTCTCTAAGCAGGTGGAGGGACAGTGAAAGAGAGGAAGACCCTCAACCAGGTGGATTGACACAGTGGCAGCAGCAATGGGCATAAGTGTATCAGAGATTATGAGTATGACACTGGATAGGACAAGGTTCAGATGTGTTGGTCACAGGGTTGCTGTGGGTTGTACTTGTCTTCATGGCACGTAACAACAAGAAGAAAGAATCTGAATATTTGTCTTTATACCAAAGCATACCATATACACAATTAATGTCCATGGGAATAGCAGTCAAGAAATCAAAGGAATAATTATGCTAGGCAAATATGCTGCAAAAGAACTCTTTAAAGTGATAAAGAGCAAAGATACTACCTTGAAGACTGAGGTGTGCTCAACCCTAGCCATAATCTCTTCAGTCATCTTTATACAAACATGAACAATGAATAGATTATTACAGAACAATTAATGCTTTTGAATTATAATGCTTGTAAAGAATTTTTAGTATACCACAGACTTCCAGAAGAATAAGCAAATCTGTCTCAGAAAAAGCATAACCAGGATTCTTCTGAGAAGCAAGAATGGCAAGACTTCATCTCACTTATTCTGTACCAGTTATTAGGAGGGACCAGTCCATGGAGGATGACAATACACTCAACAGCGAGTCAACAAAGAAGAGGAAGGTGCTCAGTAAGATTAATAACACAGGAGCAACAACAATGAACCTATACTTAGCCACTGCAGTGAAGACACAACAGTATTCATCCATCTTTACACAAGGTCACCAGGAGTTGGAACAGGCTTCACAGCACCTAGCAACAACAGTGCACTCAATTGGTTGATTTAGGCTTGAATATATTTATAATGTAGCTTTTTAAAGGATATGATAGAGTTGCTATATCTTGAAGAAAATATAAGATGACCCTTGGATGAGATGGATTGACACAGTAACTGGGATAATGGGTGTAGGTGTGTCAGAGTCAGTGAGATTGGCTTAGGATAAGGCAGGGTTCAGAGCTATTGTACAAAATGTTGCTATGAGTCGCAGAAAACTCGATAGCTCATAACAACAACAACAACAATATAGGAGCAAAGGAGAGATTGTGGATCTCCCTTTTACATGAGAAAGTAAATGCATGGGAGTATTTTGCACAACAGCAGAAGTACTTTTTCTGTATGTCAGTTATTTGCAGGACAAGTCTACAAATTGCCTTTGAAAAAGAATCCTACCTCCTTTCTCAATCATTTGAACTGCCGTGGACTGACCCCCACATCTGTTCAGTGAGCCAGTCAATGAGTACTACCCATCATCTAGAGTCAACTGTCACCACTCCTGTGTCAGTTTACCTTCCTGTGATGACGTGTGTTACTAAAAGCTATGCCACCGACATTTAAAGTAGCACCTTGTCACTCATAATGGACAGATTTCACTGATGCTATAGACTAAGACAAAGAAGAAGAGCTGGCCATCGACTCTCAAAGAGTGAGTCAATCTTCTGAATAGCAGCAGGATACGATCTGATAGGAGGAGACCCTCAGGTTGGAAGATACTCAGACACAGCTGGTGAGGTGCTGTCTCCTCACAGTAGAAACTACCTTAATGACCCAGATGGAATAACACTTTAACCAACCAAGGGCCTTCATCTGGTGAAGCAGCGTGACTCAAAATGAGGAGAAACAGCTGCAAAATATCCATTAATAATTAGAATGTGAAATCCATGAAGTATGAATTTAGAAAACCTGTAAATTGTAAAAAATGAGATAGATTGCATGGAGATCAATATTAAGATATTAGTGAACTGAAATTGACCAGAATTGGCAATTTTTTAAATTTTTTTTTAATTGAGATTTTAATGAAAGTTTATAGAGAATTTAGATTTCCATTCATTCGTTGTTGCACTCATTAGGTCTTCGCTCATTAGTGTTCAAGGCCTCAAACCTGTTCCAGAATTGGCAGTTTTTGATGAAGCAATCATATGATCTGCTATGACAGGAATGACAAATTGAAGAGGAAGAGTGGTGTACTCATCATCAAAAAAGAACATTTCGAGATCTATCTTGGAGAATAAAGGTGTCAACAAATGAATACTATCTGTACACATGCAAGGAAGGAATATTACCACGACTATTATTCAAATGCGTGCTAGTAACTAAAGTCAGAATTGTATGATTTTGCCACCTGATGAATCTGTATGCTGAGCAAATAATCGAAGAAACTGCAATACATGAAATAGGACACTGCCTCAGGATTGGAAGAAGAGTCACTAACAATGTGAGAAATGCAAAGGACATAACCTTACTTGCAGAAAACTAAAACTTGAAGCACTTACTGTTGTTGTTGTATAAAGTTGAGTGGAAACTGACCCATAGCTGGCCCTCCAGCAGGTTTTTTGAGTCAGTTAATCGCACAGGGAAGGCTTGGGGAACGAACAGAGTCTCCCTCCACTCTGGAAGCCAGCCAGCTAAGTGGGCGGGGTGGCTGGTGTCTCCTTGGTGGCAGTCAAGCAAGGGAAGTTTCTGGGGTCTTTTGCACTGTGTGTTACTGTCCTTTTCAGCCTCCAAAGGTGGTGGGCAGCTCTGATCCCTAGAGTAAGGGTAATTAAAGCTGGGGTCGAGCCTGTGGAGTCTGCTCCAGGCCCTAGCTTCAAATCCCATCAGGTCCTCAGGCCTGCAGCCCTCAGGCCTGCCTGCAATTGTTTTTGGGGAAACATTCTTCTAGGTCGGTGTAACCCTGGTCTGTCCACTTGCTGTACAAAGGTAACTCATGGTTGCTGTGAAGCCGAATACTGTCATCCATGGTGGACAGTGTTTGGTGAAGCTCCCCCATTAAAACAAGCTTGGAAGCAGGAGTGGCATTCACTTCCACAGTAGCTTGCCTCTGAAAACCCTATGAACCTAGAGAAGGATGAAAGTTATACAGGAAGTGTCCAGGACTTCGTTCATAGGGTCCCTATGAATCGCCTGTGACTCGACGGCATTTAACAACACTACCACCAACAACAGCCTAGAGAAAGAGAGAGCGAGCAGTCGGCCTAGTGGACAGAAAGCCATGCTCCCAAGCCAAAGGTGGGTGACTCTACTCTGCGGCCCTCAGGCCTGCCTGTAATTGTTTTTGGGGAAACATTCTTCTAGGTCGGTGTAACCCTGGTCTGTCCACTTGCTGTACAAAGGTAACTCATGGTTGCTGTGAAGCCGAATACTGTCACCCATGGTGGACAGTGTTTGGTGAAGCTCCCCCATTAAAACAAGCTTGGAAGCAGGAGTGGCATTCACTTCCACAGTAGCTTGCCTCTGAAAACCCTATGAACCTGGAGAAAGGACGAAAGTTATACAGGAAATGTCCAGGCCTTCGTTCATAGGGTCCCTATGACTTGCCTGAGACTCAATGGCACTTAACAACAACAACAACAACAATTGCACAGGAGGAAATTGCCCATCCTTCTCCTGAGCCATGGAAACAGCCGGTGACCTTGAACTGCTAACCTTCAGGATTGCAGTACAGCTTCCTGCCACTAGGCCACCAGAGCTCGCTTAATCACTTACCATTGAACCTTAAAAATGGTAGCACTTGGAATGGATGACACATCAACATAAAGAAAACAAAAATCCTCCCAATAGTATCTATAAACAACATTAGGGTAGACATAAAAAGATTGAAGTTGTCAAGGATTTCATCTTACCTGAATCCATAATCAATGAGCATGGAACTATCAAGAAATTAGGCAATCTACTGCAGTGGACAATTAGGTAAATGGTCAAGGACCTCTTTAACGTGCTAAAGCATCATAATGTCACTTTGAGGCCTAAAGTTTCCCTGACCACAATCATGAGGTTTTCCACAGCCTCATATGCATGTGAAAATTGAACAAAGAATAACAAAGACCAAAGACTATTTGATTTGAATCAATTCACCTTTGAATTTTGGTATTGGTGAAGGATGTCAACTATACCATGGAATGTCAAAAGAACAAAACTGTTATGGGAAAAGCACAGCCAGAATACTCCTTATAGGCAAGGACAGGGAGATTTCATTTTGTATCCTATGGGTATGTAATCAAGAGGGATAAGTTATGAGAGGAAGGCATGCTTAGTATCGTAAAAAGTCAGAAAAAAAATAGAAGAATTCTCAGTGGTATGAATTTACACAGTGGCTACAACAATTGTCTTAAGCAGAGCAGAGATGGTGAGAATGACGCAGGCTTGGGAGGCATTGTTCACAGAGTTCCATTCTGTTGTTGTTATGAGTCATCATCTAACAGAATGCTTTTAAAAATCTCTGATGGAGCAATGGTTAAATACTAACCTGCTAACCCAATGCTTGTTGTATTAATGCACCAATCTTGGAGTGAAAGTAAACATTTTAGGAAATTCTATGGGGCAGAAATACAAGCTGGGTTTAGAAGAGGTTACGGCACTAGGAACATTATCATCAATGTCAGAGGGATCTTGGTTGAAAGCAAAAAGTAACAAAGAAATGTCTATCTGTGTTTCATTGACTATTCAAAAGCACTTGAATGTGTAGATAATAAACTGTGGCTAACCTTGAGAAGACTTGGAATCCCAGAATACTTGATAGTGCTCATGTGAAACCTATACTTAGACTAGGAGGTAGTCGTCAGAGCACAGCAAGGAAGCATTGAATGATTCAAAATTAGGAAAGGAGTGCATCAGGGAGGTCTCCTGTCTCCATACCTTTTCAATCTATGTGCAGATCACCTGAGAGGCTGGGATTTATGAAGAGAAGTTTGGCATCAGGACTGAAGAAAGACTCATCAACAGTCTGCGCAATGCAGATGATACAACCTTGCCTGCCAAAACTGTGCAGGACCTGAAGCATTTCCTGCAGAAAGTCAAGAACTGTAGTCTTCAATATGGATTGAAGGTCAACATCAAGAAGACAAAGATTCTCACCACTGGGCCAATTGACAGCACCATAAAGGACGGAAAAGAGATTGAAGTTAACAATTTCAGCTGGCTTGACTCCACATCAATATTCTTGGCACCAACAGTGAGGAAATCAAAAGACAAATTGCATTAGGTAAGTCTGCTGTCAGGGACCTCTCTGGAGTACTGAGGATGAATGTGTGCTTGATCCAGGCCATAGTCTTCACAATTTTATACTACGAACCAGAGAGCTGGACAATGACTAAGGATGACAGAAGAATCAATACCTTTGAGATGTGCTTCTGGAGAAGAGTATTGAACATACCATGGACCACCAAGATAATAAGCAAGTCTGTCTTGGAGAGAGTGAAACCTGTTTCTTCTTGGAGGCAGGAATTTTGACGCTTCATCTCACATACTTGGAGCAGGTGACCTGGAGAAGGACATCATGTTTGGAAGGATGGAGGGAAAGCATCTCATCTGGATGAGAGGGATTGATACAGTGACTATGGTAAGGGGTAGGTGTGTCAGAGACTGTGAGAATGGCTCAGGATAGGACAGGATTCAGAGTTCTTATACACAGGGTCTCTATGAGTCACAAGTGACTCAAGGCACATAGCAATAACATGGGGACATTTCACTCAGGGTTGCTATGAACCAATAATCTCTACCCCATCTACTTTGCCACTTAGAGCTGTATGCCCGTAGGAATATCACTTCATGTCGTAGGAATTCTCATTTGTGAAATGGGTGAGGTGAGGGAAAGTATTTTCTTAGTTAATCAACAGTTTTGTGATCATCTGCTTATTACTCATATTCACTATAAAAGGTGGAATCTTTTGAAATCACCCATTTTGCTTGTTTAATTTGCCAGTTCAGTCAGGACTCCAAGAAATGACTATATTTTAATATCTAAAAATCAAGCAATTAATTGTATTTGCTATTAAAAAATGCATTGTTCTTTTAAAAATTGGTCTTTAAAAAGATAGCCCTCTAAGGGAGCTCTGATGGCCTAGTGGCAAGAAGTTGCACTGCAATCCCAAAGGTGTATGGTTCGAATCCACCAAATGCTTTCCTGGAGGAGGGGCAAACTCTTTCTGTGCCAGTCAGATCCAGTTTGATGGTATACCAAATTAAAAAGATAGTCCTCTAAACTTTGGAATAGAAGAGAATGTGCATTTCCTAGCCACAAGAAAACTAGTATATATTGCAATTGTCAGATCCGTGCAATCTAATCTACACCAGACTTTTGGACTCCAAGTCTTAACTCTTCCTTTATGTATGTTATGTACTTACGGAGGAAGCTTTCCTTTAGTTATGTAATCTTGGAAAGCTTGCTTAACTCACGCATGCTTGAGTTGGCTCGTCTTTAATATCATGATGATAATAATAGCTATCTCCCAAGACAGTGAGGAAACATTAGGGGCCTGGTCCCTCAGGAGATGCATTGCTAACCGAGAGGTCACACCTCTCCCACGCAAATCAAATAGCCACTCCCCAGAAGTTAGACAATCGTCTCCTCTGCTATCTACAGACACACGCCATACCCCCTCCAAGGAAAAAAAAAACCACTCAAGGGTCAGTTACATCCATTTTGACTCTGTGACAATGAGCTTTGTCTGTGTGTAATAAAAAAAAACCCAACAACCTCAAAGTATGACAGATACAAGGAAGGTCTGATCAAGGCGTACAGAGGTTAAACAACCCATCTGAAGTCACATCCCTATTAAGATCTCTTCCTGAGGTCCCATAGCCTGCCTTCGCCCACTGTGTCTCATGACCTGCATAGAGACAGGAGTAGTCTGAAGCCCCCTCACGTCTCCTCACTTCATCCTCAAAAGCTGTCTCTTCCTTTGGAACTTTTCTAGAGCAGCTAGCTTCGCTCTCACTATTTGTGTTTACTTATGAAGGGCTTTGCTCCAGTGATTAAGTACCTAAAGCAGATAATTACCCTGTGATTTGCAAGCAGTGCAGTGGCTGATTCTTCTGGAAGTGCTATTGCCTTATAAATATCACCTGGCTGCTGCGTCAGCTTATTGCCCACCTTGAGAGCAATCTCCCTGTTAGTTTTATGGCACATTAAGTCTCCTTTTGGAATGAAGTGAGTTTGTACGTGTGGGATTGGTTACATCAGAATAAAAGAATAAACAGCGGGGATGACTTGGAATCTATAAAACAGAAACATGAGGGAAAGAGAAGGAGGAAAAGATGGGGCAAGGGATGGAGACATTTAAAGGAGACATTTGAAATTATAAACCGAAAGAAATGAGGTGACAGTCTGAGAGGGTTATACTTAACACAAAGAGTGTGGCTGTCACACCAGTGTGAGTCAGAGGATGAAATAATACTTGGCATTAAAACCGAAGTGTGATTTAGCCACATCCGGGGATGTGGATGGTTGCAGGGTACAGGAAAGAGGGGAGAACATTGCTATTTAATAAATGTCTGCTGTCCATTTATCCAAGTTCCTAAGTCAGCCACCTCACACATCCTTCCTGGCCTTTAGAACTAAATCCAAAAATCCCTAGAAGTCTCCCAAGTTGCCCCCCATCGCCCTTCACATCAAAGGGCATGCCAGAGGGAAATCAATGAAGAGGAACTTAAACATCAGGTACCAAGCTCAACAAACATTACATAAGAGGATGACAGGTATAGTCCCTCAACTGAAGTTATAACTTCTTGCATCCAGAAAATATCTTTTGTAGTTAGATATACATGGTACTGGCACTAATCTCTCCAATCTTTGTTCATTTGAAAAGATCTAAAGGGAATATACTGGGCAGAACAGTTCATCCATGAAAGAGCAGACAGAACAGGATTATCTTAGTCTTTGGAATAAAACTTGAGCTAGTCAAATGCAATTTCATTTACTAAACACAGAACTCCGTTATTGTTGTTGTTATTCTTGCTAACTACCATCAAATTGAGTATGACTCAAAGTGACCCAATGAACAACAGATCTAAATCCTGACCTATCCTGGGCTGTCCTTATCTTCTGTGATATACTTGATCCCATTGCAGCAGCTAATGTGTCAGGTCATCTCGTTGAAGATCTTCCTATCCTTCACCGACCCTCCACCTTTGCAAGCATGATACCTTTTCCAAGGACTAGCCTCACCTACCTACATATTCATAGTACATGAGATGAAGCTTCACTATCCTTGCCTCTAAGGAGCGCTCTGACTTCATCTTCTCCAAAACTTATCTGCTGATTTTCTTTCTTTTTTTTTTTGAGGGGGCAGTCTGCTGTGGGATGTTCAGAACTTTTCTCTAACACCACAACTCAAAGGCTTTTGTCTTTCTTCTGTGTTTATTCTTCATTGTCCAGCTCCCAAGACCATGGCTTGAATCAGATGTACCTTAGATTTTAAGCTGACCTCATTGCCCTTCAACACTTTGGAGAGGGTGCTGACAACGGATTTTCCCAGTACAAAACTTCTTTTGACTTCTTCTGCTGGTACCACAGTCTAAATCCAGACGGCAGGAAATAGATCTGAGTCTCTTACATGAGCTTTGGGGAGTGATGTGTTTGTTGTACAGGTATGGTTTTCCTTTACAACATTCAGCACAAGAAATTTTTACACAAATAATGCACATGTTGAACTTTTTTCCCCAATGCACCCTCACCTCAAAGTGTTTTTATAAATATATTATGCTACTATTTTTTTGCATGTTGCTGTGATAAATTCGTATAAAAAGCTTCTTGAAATACTGCACAAAGATGGCTCAGTTGTAAAAAAAAAAACCAAACAAAACCCTATGATTTGTACATTATTTGTGTAAAAATGAAGATACTACTCTATTTCTTCTATATTACACCTATAGAAGGATGCTATTGCTATGAGAAAGAGATTGTGTTTGGAAAGGTGGAGGGTCAGAAGAGGAAGACCCTGGATGAGATGGATTGGCACAGTGACTGTGGCACGAGGATCAAGTGAGTGAGAGGTTGGCTCAGGATAGGACAAGGTTCAGAGCCATTGTTCATAGGGTTGCTATGAGTTGTAGGTCACTCAATGGCACAGAACAGCAGCTTCATTGTTAAGTCTATAAAGTGTCATCATTGTTTGTTCCTGTAGAGTTTATACTGATTCATGGTAATTCTATGTTAAATTCATATATCATTAATTGGGGGCAGGGTGGGGAATTAAGCAGAGGAGTGCTCAAAAGGAAAAGATGCAAAGATCCATCTATGTTTGTTGTTTTTATGTGCTGTCGAGTCACCTGTTACTCATAGCAACCCTATGTACAACAGCCTTAAACTCTGCCCTATCATGTGCCAATCTCACTGTCTCCAACACACCCACCTTGATTACCCCCGTCACTGAATCAATCCATCTCATTGAGGGTCTTCCACTCCTGCACTGTCCCTCCAACCTCACAAGCATGATAGCCTTCTCCAAGGACTGGGGTCTCCTTGCAACATGTCCAGACTATGTCAGATGAAGTTTCAGAATCCTTGCCTCCAAGGAGCAGTCTGGCTTTACCCTCTCCAGGACAAACCTCTTTGTTTTCTTAGCAGCCCATGGTATATTCAATACTCTTCTTCATCAGCTTAGGGAAAATCACGCATATAATAATACAATGGCAACCTGTGGGAGAAGGAAGAAACAGATGGCGGGGTGGGGGGGTGGGGAACTGAGACTCTCATTCCTTGGTATTCTCTGCACCAGTGGTTCTGGATTCCCAGGGTCACTAATTCTTTCCCTCAAATTGTTTGTTGATAGCTAAGAAGTTTTCATAACTTTGCTTCCTGTTTGCTGTCTATCTATTTATCTATCTCCTATCTATCTGAATTTATTCTAGAACTTACAAATACCTCAGAACACTTGATTGTGCTCATGTGAAACCTATACTCAGACCAGGAAGCAGTCCTCCAAACAAAGCAAGAAACACTGCATGCATGGTTCAAAATTCTTTCCAATCTTTGTGCAGAACAGATCATTTGGGAGGCTGGGCTTTATGAGGAGGAATGTGGCATCAAGATTGGAGGAAGATTCATCAACAACCTATGTTGTGCAGATGACACAACCTTGCTTGCTGAAACTGAGGAGAACTTGAAGCACTTGTTGCAGAAGGTCAAGCACTGTGGTTTTCAATGTGGATTGAAGCTTACCATCAAAAAGACAGAGTCTCATCACTAGGCCAATTGGCAGCACCATGATAGATGAAGAAGTGATTGAAAGATAGTTAACAATTTCAGCTTGCCTATCTCCACAAACAACACTCTTTTTTAATTTTTTTTTTAATTTTATTACTCTGTGTGTGTGTGTACCATCAAATTGGATGTGAGTGGTACAGTAGGAGACTTCCCCTCTTTCTCCAGCAGAGCATCTGGTGGCTTTGAACTGCATATCTCTGGGATTGCAGTGTAGCGTCTTGCCACTAGGCCACCAGAGCTCCCTTGCAATCAACACTCTTGACACCAGAAGTCAGGAAATCAAAAGACAAATTGCACTGGGAAAATCTGCTGTCAGGGACCTCTCCAGAGTCCTGAAAAGCAATGATGTCAATCGAGAGACTAAAGGGATGCTTGACCCAGGCCATAGTCTTCACAATTACTTGCTATGCATCAGAGAGCTGGACAATGACTAAGGATGACAGAATAAGTATTGAGGCCTTTGAGTTGTGGTGCTGGAGAAGAGTGTTGGACATACCATGGACCACCAAGAAAGCAAATAGGTCTGTCTTGGAGAGGGTGAAACCAAGTTTCTCCTTGGAGGCTAGGATTTTGAAGCTCCGTCTCACATACTTTGGGCACATGGCCACGAGGGACCAGTCCTTGGAGAAGGACATAATGTTTGGAAGGTGGAAGGATAGCACGTGAGAGGAAGAACCCAGATGAAATGAATTGATGTAACTGGGGCAGTGGGATTAGACATGTCAGAGTCAGTGAAACTGGCTCAGGACAGGGCAGGCTTCAGAACTGCTGTACATAGGGTCACTATGTGTTACAGGCAACACAACAGCACATAGCAACAACAATAACAACACGTAGACATATCATGTACCAAATACATATAGTTGTGAGTGTGGTCTTGTTCCTCTTGCCTAGCATCCTGTATATCCACTAATAGGTAAATGTGTGTGAGTACTCATTACACAAGATTGCGTATGTGATAGTAGTCAATATTTGTCATTTGCAACTCTTATTAAAGTCAAGAGATTCCTTGTTTCCCTTCGCAATAGAGATTGTGCTTACTCGTCTCTAAATATGCTCACTCTACATGTTTGAGCTTAGGATCAAACAAATATTTAACATAATCCGAAAATAAAATTTCAAACTCACTCATGCACTCATTACTGTTGGTTGAGATGAAATTGCCCTGGAGCTAACCCTCCAGCTTGTTGTCAGAAGCTGTAAATCACATGGAAGGAGACTGCCTTGCTCTCTTCTTAGGAGCAGCCAGTGAGTTTGAACTGCCTGCCTTTAGGTTAACAGTGCAACTCCTTACCTACTAGACCACCAGCACTTTCTAAAAATCAAACCCACAATGAAACAAAGGAATTTAATGGCATATTGCATTATACTTAGTCATGTTATATTGTTCTGGTCTGCACTGTCAAGCTGGAACAGACCCATAGCTGAGGCAATTAATCTAGAGATTGTCCACTTTTTCCCCCTGTGGAGCAGCTGGTGGACTTGAAATATGTACCTTTGGTTTCGCAGTGCAACTCCTAACCACTAGACCACCAGAACTCCTTGAGTTAGCCATATGCAGAATTACTACACATAAATTTTTTTAAATATGCTTACTATACTGAACATCCAGTAAGAAACGTGGTAATACGATTCCTGGGATAGATAGCTAGACCTTAGTAATCATGTCTTTATGGTGTTATTATCCCATAGCGTCATGAATTTTGGAATTTGAAAAATTAAGTATTATGTTAGTGACATTGGGAGCCAAGATTTTCAGCATGAGGCAATGAGATTCAGATCTAAGATTTAAGAGGTAAAGTTAAAACTTGTTAACCGTAAACTTCAACTAGAAGTGTCAGTGTAAGGTATGAACTCATGATGTATTTTACTCTGAACAAGTATGTATGTATGAGTGTGTATAGATAGATGGAAACATAGTAGGAGAATAGACACCTAAATGGACCCCTAATTCTGTTCATTGAACAACAATCTAGAAACGTTGGTCAACAGAGGAGCAATAAATACTTCTGCCACACAGATTATCATTTCAAATGCCTGGGCTTTCAAATAAATTGTTGATATGAAATCTTGGGCAAGACCGTACAGATTAAGACTTTAACATTTCATTATGCCAGAAAACAAGAAAATTATCAAGATGCTAACTTTTTTTTTACTTTCTATAACCTAAAGGGAAATAGTAATGTTTTATTAATCCCTTTTCAATATGTATATAAGTTTCCCTCCCATTAATGCATATCACGTATACATGCACACACAGAAATACACATTTTTGTGAATTCTAGGTGGAGTAGTATGCCATGATGAAATTTGAAAATAAGGGAGGGTTAAAGCAACCAAAAATCTAGTTAGGTAATTTAACACTGATCTTCACATCTAGCATACAATCTGCTATAGACTATGATCTCTTATACGTACCTAATAAACTTGAAGTCTTAGCTATTCCGTTGACTTTTCATCTTAGCTTTTGTTTCAAATGAATATTATTTTCACTTTGGTTTTGTTTAGCTCAAATTCTATGCTCTGATTTTTCAATACTAAGTTAACAAAGCATAGAGTGGTTTTTATGCTTTTTTATTAAAATCTTTAAAAGGTTTGTGTTGCCTTTAATAGAAGTTTAATATCGAATAAAATGGATAAAATTTGCTACAGGATTGTTTCAGTTATACATTTTTAAGATTTAGTGAAATGTCTTTAAAAACTTTATTGCCTAATTTCTTCTAGTTTTTGGAAGTTAGATTTCCTGATGTTTTATTAATAGAGCAAAAGTGTTAAATTGGTGTATGATTGTTATAACATTATTGGAAATTATACATTTTAGAAACAATAACTAATCTGATTTTTTTCATCAATTTTGCCTTGATTCTTCTAATCTGGAATAAAATGTTTCACCTCCGCTTTCATTTTCCTGGCACATTTCTCTTAATTAGCCTAGAGTTGAATTTTTCACTTACTAGTCAACAAGTCTGATAATGGTGTTCCAGAGATAGCCTCTCTCTACCTATAGAATTTCAGCAAGGATAAATGCCTTCAAACCAGAAAAGTTATTCTTTTCAACTCAGCTGATACAATAAAAGTCTAACTATAATGCTTTACTATCTCTTCTTACAACCTGGATGCTCACCTGTGATCCTCCTCAGATGTAACAAATCTGAATATTTGAAAGCTCCTGAATTTTCCGTAGGCTCCCTAGGTGATTCCTATTGCCACTACAGCTTTAGACCACAAACAAAAAGACAAGGAAAAAAGGTGTCACTAAAGTGAATGTTGATTTACAGTGCTAGAGAAGAGTATTGAACACACCATGGACTGCCAAGAGAACAAACAGGTTAGTACTGCAGAGGGTGAAGCTAGGTTGCCTGCTCCTTGGAGACAAAGATTTTGAAACTCTGTCTCATATACTCTGGGCATATTGCCAGGAGAGACCAGTCCTGGGACAAGGACATCATGCTTGGAAGGGTAGAGGGTCAGTGCGGGAGAAGAATATCCTGGATAAAATGGATTGACACAGTAACTATGGCAATGGGGACAGGCGTGTTGGAGATGGGGAAGCTGGCTTAGTATAAACAGATTTCAGAGCCATTGTTCAGAGTCTCTGTGAGTCTTAGTTAACTGGATGGCACATAACAACAATGTGAGTAGTTAAACGTTTACGAGAGTAATAAGATTCATAGAAGGTTTTCTTTTTTATTTTTCCCCCCTAATCTTTTCTTCTCAAGAACTCAGTAAAGGAGAACATAAGGAGATGCCCTAACCAAATACATTATTTCTCTTGCTCTAGATTTTTAAAAAACAATTTTACCTGTGTCTCATCTTTGCCTTCTCTCAGTCTTTAGTGATTCCTGTTTTTTAAAATTTCTCAGCCATGGGCCTTGCCTTTTGTATTAAAACAAAATCCCAACATGTTTCTTTCTTTCTTTTGCAAAAAAAAAAAAAAAAAAAAAATAAGAAAAACACATTTGAAACAATATGTTAACTGAATGATTGCATGAAATATAATTTGAGAGGGTAGTGTGAAACACAATGTATATGAACTTTGTAAACAAACCAATATAAAATGAAAAAAGCAACAGCAACAAAGAATCTGTTAAGTTACTCTGATTCTGTAATCAAGGTACTTTTTTTTTCATTCCTACGCAACACAGTTTCAATTTGCCAGACCTAATATCTCAGTGTCAATCAGTGAAGCTATAATATATAATTCAATCATCGGGTATTTCTTTCCCCACTGAGCAAACATTTACTGAATTTTCAGATTAATCTTTTGGCCTAAGGAACTTGAAACATTGTGGAGCGCACAGTGGTGTGTCATGACTAAGGAGGCTCTCCCTTCTGCTCCGGGCTTTTGGGAGGCAAATCTCTGTTTATTCACTCTGTTTTATTAGGTCAGGTCATCAAAATGGGATTCTGGGTAAGCTTTAAATAGCATTTCAATTCATTTGGGTACATTCTTAATGGAATTCTATACACTTCTCCCTTGGGAAATACTTGCCTTACCAGACCCTCTGAAACAGAGTCTCCTGCAATGTCACTAATGGATTCAAACTCACTATTAACAAACACAGCTTTTGTTTAATCCATAGACACAGCATAAGTGAAGCGAGTGTGCCATGAGACAGCATCTAATTTAACTCTTTTGTTTTCACAGATAAGGATCTGAGGTACCCACACACCCAAAACCAACCCACTGCCTTTTAGTCCATTCCAACTCGTGGTCACTCTCACAGGGTCTCCAAGTTTGTAAATCTTAACAGGAGGTAACTGTGTACATTTTCTCCAGAGAAGCAGAGGGTGAGTTCCAACTCCGAGCCTTTCAATTAGCAGCCCAAACCCTACCCACCCATGCAACCAGGATTGCATGTCCAGAGATACGGAACTGGGTTTTCAAGGCCAAACAGTAGTTGGTAGAGTGGTGAGAAGTATCAGAGAACCTCAGACCTGTGTTGATTGGCTATGACATATCATCAAGGGGACACATAAGGACATTCATTATTTTTGACCTTTCAACAAAACTTCTCCTTAGGCATGCTAGTTCTCTACCTGTTTACAGAATTGTTCCGCGTGTATCTCTCAACAAATTCCTTAGTTCTTGGCTTCCCTTTTTCTTTCAGCAATCATCTCAATAGATACTAAACCCCTCCACTTACCCTACTCCAAGGTCCCACCATCATCTGTGTGCCCAGCCCACATCTATAGCTTCTCCTAGCTGATCCCTCTGTTTCTGGTATCCATAAGCTCCTCTCTGCCATCATTTAGACTCATTCTTTATATTGGAGCTATAATGAGTAATCTTTTCATAATTGAAGTCTTCCATCAAAACACCCAAATGATTTTCTCATCCTTCCTGAAAGCAAATACAAGTTAGCTGCTACAGCCAAGAAAGTCTGCTAGCACTTTGCCCATGTTTGCCCATCTCCCACACATCATCTCTTACTACCCTCTCCTTTCTCATTCAGCCCCAGTGGTGCAGATCTCACCTGTTTGTAAACGTGCTGACTTCATTTGTTTCAGCATCTTTGTATTTGCTCTTCACTCTAGAAATGTTCTTTCCTCAGCCTACCGTTAACTCACGTCTTAAATTTGTTCATTGCAAACACACTGCTACTGAGTCAATTCTGACTCACTGCATTGCCCCATTGGTTTTCAAAGGTTATAAACCAACACAGGGAAAACTGTCTCTCTTTCTCTCCAAGAGATGCTGCTGTGTGTAAGGACCAAACTGTTGGTGGTTTCCACCAGTAATCTTTTTCTTTTTCAACACTCCCAGATCCCTGTTAGACTATGGGCTGTCAAAAGAACAAATAAATCTAAAACGACTATGAGATATAATCTCACCCCAGTAAGAATAGCAAAATTTAACAGAACAGCAAACATCAAATGCTGGCAAGGTTGTGGAGAAACTGGAACCTTTATTCACTGTTGGTGGGAATGTAAAATGGTGTAACCACTATGGAAGACTGTATGGCACTTTCTGAAAAAGTTGCAAATAGAAATACCATTTGATCCATCAATTCCACAACTGGAAATTTACCCTAAAGAAACCGTAACTGCCACCCAAGCAGATATAAGGACACCCGTGTTTATTGTGGCTTTGTTCGCAATAGCAAAGAGCTGGAAACAACCCAAGCGCCCATCAACAAATGGATGGATAGAGAAACTCTGGTATATTCACACAATGGGATATTATGCAGCATTTGAAAACAAGGAACACATGAAATATTATGCCAAATGTGTGACCCTGGAGGACATTATGCCAAGTGAAATATCTTGGTCACAAAAGGACAAATATTTCATAGGGCCAGTGTTGTAAAACAGGACTGATATCAGGGTTGAGGGAAGACAGAAATGGAGGGAAGGGGAGGAATGATGTATATTGCGTTGAAACAGATGAGGGAGAGAACTGTTTAAAAGGGGCATATGAATGAGTATTTTTGTCATTACAGAAGTCCAGAGTGAAGGCTGCATAGTGGAGTGGACTTGAGGGGGAGGGATTGCATAACAATGAAAGAGGTTTTTCTTTTTTCTTTTCAAGGATAAGAGTGAATTGGCGGGGAGGGGCTGGGTAGGGAGAAAAGTACAACAATGAATGACTGGAAACCCTAAGTCTCTGTAAACTTTCATTAAAATTACTTTTTAAAAAGAACAAATAAATCTTTGTTGGAATAGGTGCAACCAGAGTAGTCAGCAACAGAGGGGTAGAATTTCAGTGAGATGGATTGAGACAGTGACTGTAGCAATGGACTATGTCAGTGAGGCTGAGGATAGCACAGAATAGGCCAGGGTTCAGATCAGCTATTTATAGGATCACTATGAGTCTCACATTACTTGCTAAAACTGAGGAGGACCTGATGTGCTTGCTACAGAAGGTCAAGGACTGCAGCCTTCAATATGTATTGAAGCTCAACATCAAGAAAACAAAGATTCTCACCACTGGGCCAATTGGTAGCATCAGGATGGATGGTGAAGAGACTGAGATTGTTAACAGTTTTAGTTTGCTTGGCTCCATGATCAACACTCTTAGTACCAGCAGCCAGGAAATCAAGAGAAGAGTTGCACTGAGAAAGTCAGCTGGCAGAAACCTCTCCAGAGTATTGAAAAGCAACGACATCAGGTTGGAGACTTAGGTACACCTGATCCAGGCCATAGTCTTCATAATTGTGTGCTATGTGTCAGAGATCTGGACAGTGGAGAAAAGTGTTAAATATATCATGGACTGCTAGGAGAATGAACAGGTTTGTCTTGGAGAGGGTGCAACCAGGCCGCTTCTTGGAGGCAAGAATTCTGAAGCTTTGTCTGATATACTTTGGACATGTTGCAAGGAGGGATCAGTCCTTGGAGAGGGACATCATCCTTGGGAAGGTGGAAGGATAGCAGAGGAGAGGAAGACCCTCAATGAAATGGATAGATTTAGTGATTGGGGTAATGGAAGTAGATGTGTCCGAGACAGTGAGGTTTGCACAGGATAGAGCAGGGTTAAGGGCTCTTGTACACAGGGTCGCTATGAGTCACAAGCTACTCAATGGCACATAACAACAACAACAACATGACTTGCACTGACTTGACTGCATCTAACAACAGCCAACCACTCCTGGTGTTTCTAAGCTCACTCACCTGCCATGCTTCAATTTACTTTCTTCCTCTTTCATCACTAGTAAGATGCAAGTTATCACAGACTACACTCTAGGTTAACTATCAGTTAGGAGTGTTAGGAGATTTGTGGTTGTTGTTATGTACCACTGGGTTGGAACCAACCCATAACCAAAGCTGACCCTCCAGTGGGTTTGCAGAGGCTGTAAAATCACATGGGAGGAGACTGCCCATATTTCTCCCATGGAACAGCTGGTGAATATGAACTGCTGTGAGATTAGGAAGTGTTTCATTCTACCTTTACTCTTCTTTGGAGGTATTTTATCTAACAGTGCAGGGAGAATGATTACACAGCTTCCACATTTCCTCATTATATACTTGTACATTTTTTTTTCTTTTAGATGGTAACTGATGACAAAGGATAGCATAATATGACTATGAACTTGGAGTTTGCAAGCTTGTGGTATGCCATGTAAGTTCTTTGGTTGTTCAATGAAAGGACCATTGTTCTAATCCACCAGTCACTCCATAGGAGACAGAGGGACAATCTCCTCCATAAAGACTTACAGCCTTGGGAACCTAAGGTGACTACTGCTTGGACTCAATTTCAGGCCAGTGGTTTATGTTGACTTTTTCTAGAGTTAAGGCCTATATCAACACTTCCGAATGTTATGTCCCACACAAAGTAGAAGAAAGAAACAATTCTAGGAAATTTACTTTTCATTTTTCCTCAAGCCACACTCTACAGAAAGCCTCCCACTCACCTGCCTTGTTAAATTCTTCCAGCTGTAAAGCCCAATAAAAATGTCAAAAATTATTCTGCTCCCCTGTAACGTAGCCCTTTTCTTGCCAGTGTATGGAATGTAATGATGGATTTTCCATAGACTTTATAAATTGTCACACCCTTGTTATTTTGTTTTCCAAAATCTATTTACATTCCATGGTTTTGTGTTAAGCTTGGGTTACTAACTCACACGTTTATTCTAAGCTTAATTGAATTTTTATTACTAAAGATAAAATTGGTGTTTTGCATTTTGCACAATATTTCTCTGTTATGGGATTTCATAAGGTACAATTATAGTTGAATCAGAGCCTGGGGCAATTAATTATTAATGAATAGAATAAAGATATTAATGTTTATCTGTAACAAATGAAACACTGTATTTGCTTCCTTCAGTTGTCAAAGCAGAACCCAAATTTTTATGTCCTTTCATTGTCTTAATTAGTAGATTCTAATCCTATGAATACAATAGATAGATTAAGTAATATCAAGAGTATATAAAACAATATATTTGTGTATAAGAGAAAAATATGCTTATATGCGCACACACACACAAAGTATTTTGCACTAATTTTATTTCACCAGATCTATTACTCAGAAATCCGGTATGACAAGAAGGCTTGCTTTTTACTTTCTTAGTTTTAATAATGAAGAAATTAAAAATCACAATGTTTAAATGATATATCTAATGCAACATAATAAGTGGTAAACCAAGATTTTCAACACTACACTGAACAAATAATCTAAGAAATTGGACTATATGAAGATTGAAGTAAAACTCATTAAAAAACTGGCATATTGAAATGGCACAATCTTGCTTGCAAAAAAGCAGAGGGCCTGAAGTATTAACTAAAGACTAAAGTCCTTTAAATGCAGTATGCCTCAACACAAAGAAAAGGAAAATTCTGACTACACAAATAAGCAAAGGCCTTTGCTAATGTGGATCAAAACAAATTATGGTTAACGTTGAGAAGAATGGAAATTCCAGAACACTTAATTAGCTCATGTGAAACCTACACCTAGACCACAAAGTTGTTGCCTGAGCAGAACATGAGAACATTGCGTTGCTTAAAATCAAGACAGGTGTTCATTACGGTTGTATCTTTTCTCCTCACCTATTCAATCTGCATGCTGAGCAGACTATTGGAAAAGTTGGACTTTAGGAAAAAGAATGTGGCAGCAGGATCAAAAGAATACTCATCAACAACCTGTATTATGCAAATGGCACACAACCTTGCTTGTTGAGAACCTTGCTTGCTGAAAATAAGGAAGACTTGAAATGTTTACAGAACATCAAAGATTATAGTCTTTGATATAAATATTATGTCAACATCAAGAAGATAAAATCTGTCATCACTGGGCCACCGTGCAGCATCGTGAAAAATGAAGAAATGATTAGACTTGTCAATGATTTTATCTTGTTTAAAGAAACAACTGTTGCCGGCAGTTAAGAAATTAAAAGATATATTTCATTGAGACAGTCCAGTCAAGGACTTCTCCAAACCACTAAGGAGCAGTGGTGTCAGTTTGAAGACTAAAGTGCACTTGATTCAGACCATGGTTTTCTCAATTACTTGCTATATATCTGAGAGCTGGACAATAAATAAGGATGACAGCAAAATAATTCATTCCTTTGTGTTGTGGTGTTGGAGAATAATAATGAACATGCCATGGATGGTCAAAAGAAAAAACAAAATAAAACAAAATAAAAACAGATATGTCTTAGAGAAGATGCAGTTAGAGTGCTCTTTGGAGGCAAGGATTACAAAGTTTCATCTTACATACTTGGGCATGTTGTTGGTGTTGTTGTTAGGTGTTGTTGAGACAAGTACAACTCGTACAGACTCTATGAACAGCAGATCTGAACCCTGTCCTATCCTGTCCCATATTCACAATATCTGACAGGTTTGAGCTCACTGCTGTAGTCACTGTGTCAATCCACTTGGTTTAGGACTTTCTTCTCCTTTACCATCCCTCCACTTTTGTAATCATGATGTCCCTCTTCAAGGAATAGCCTCTCCTACCAAGATGTTGGGTCACTGAAAAGTCAGTGAAAGAGAAGACGACCTCGGTGATATGGATTGATACAATGACTGTAGCAATGGCCTCAACTGTGTCAGAGATAATGAGGATGACACAAGACAGAACAAGGTTCTGGTCTGTTGTTCATAGGGTCGCTATGAGTCTTTCTCAGCCTGAATGCACAACAACAGACAATTAAGCAGCATCATAACAAATGGAGAAAAGGGGTAGCTGTAATGGTTTCATTTTACTTTAATGCACTATCAATATCCATGGATGCAACAGTCAAGAAATCAAACAAGGTATTCCATTAGACAAATGTGCTGTGAAAGACCTCTTTAAAGCATTGAAGAGAAAAGATGTCACTTGAGTAGTAAAGTGTGCCTGGCCCAAGTCATTATGTTTTCAATTACCTCAGATGGATGAGAAAGCTGGACAATGAACAAGAAAGGTAGAAGAACTGATGCCTTTGAATTATGGTTATTGGCAAGAATATTTCACATACAATTGACTGCCAGATAAACAAATCTATCTTGAAAGCAATAATTATGAGAATGCTTCTTAGAAGGATAGATGGTGAGACTTTGTTGCACATACTGTAGACATACTGTCAGCAGGGACCAGTCCCCAGAGGAAGACATCATATTTGATAAAGTAGAAGATAAGTAAAAAGATAAATACTTTCAATGAGATGGGTTGCCACAGTGGCTATGACAACTAAAATATAGCATTGTTTGGTATAGAGGTACAGGATGAGACAGTGTTCTGTGTTTTTGTACTTTAACTGGATAGCACCTAACAATAATAACAAACTAAGACTCAAACCCAATCCCACTGATTGTGAAGTTCACAAAAACTGAGTGTTCTAACCAAGATTTCTTTCATATTTCTAAAGCTTACTCTATGCCAAGCACTTTCCATGTATTATTTAATTCTTAAAATAGGCCAGTATGGTATATATTAATCAATGCACATCATTACGTTTCAAAGGCCATGCCATTATACAAAAATTGGTGTTATGTTAAAATGGAGGGTGACTACATCATTACATAACTGGCAAACCAGTGAGAACCATGGTGTAGCAAAGTTGACATATAATCTTAAACATCACAGTCAACAATACTTTGGCCTCATATCTCAGCATTTTTACTGCTAGATAAAGTGTTAATGCTAAAACAAAACACAAATATTTTTATTATTGTCATACATGCAAAATGCCAGATAGCAATACAGTCAGTGAGGAGAGCTTGTATTACAGAATCCAACAAAACAAAACAATGACGACAGCTAAAAAAAATCAAGCTGGAAAAAGTTAAATAACTTACCCACACAATTTCTAAATGGCAACGCACTGACTTCACCCATGCTTTCTATTCTATTTTCTATTCCAATTCCTCAAATGCTGTAACTTTCTGATATTTTGCTTCTCTGATCAGAATAACTTTTTAAAAAAGTTTTGCTTATGAGTGTTAAATAAAACATCTTTGTCTACCTTTCTACTCAAATCTACTCCACCTTTCCTATTCCCTAATCAAATCCAAATAATAATGATTATTTTATTGGCTAGAAGGTTTGGATGGCGATTTATAGTACAAGACGTGTGAGAATCATAATTTGTTATATATTAAACCAAAACTGAAATTCGTTGTTTATGGGTTGATCCATCCCATGGTGACTCTATCAGGTTGTTTTCTGAGGCTGTCTATCTTTATCACAGGAGAGGCCTGTGGATTACCATTGATGGTCACTGAATTCAAAGCCTGACAAATAACACACTAAGCTACCAAGGCTGCTTGGGTATATGCCAAATGTCTAGTAAATGATGTCTTTAAGTTTATAGTTGACATGTGTTATGGACTACAGACTCTATTTTCCAATGAGAGTTCTATATAGATTTGGATTCGTGTAATAATTATTGAGCACTTATAAAGGGAACTCTGGCGGTACTGTAAGTAGAGGGTTGTGTTGCTGACTCAAAGATTGTGCACTTCTGGCAGTTCAGTTCCACTAATGGCTCCTCGGGAGATGGTTGAACAGCTCCTCCCATGAAACATATAGCCTCAGAAACCCAGTGGAGGGTCACCACGAGTCAAAATCACCTTGCCAACGATGAGTAAGAGTGTTAATGCATTATATATGTGTGTGTGTGTGTGTGTGTGTGTCAGATTCTGTGACATTTTCCTCAACAGTTCTAAACAAAAGATAATCTATTTTTGCAAGAGAAATCAAGACTTAAAGTTCTTAACTTTTCCAAATCTCAGAGTTAGTGAATAGCAGACTTAAAATACAATTGTCAACCTTCTGATTTACCCACTTAGTGCATAATGCCTGATGTTGACATATTTATGAGTTCAAGATCTAATCTGACCTCTGCCATCAAGTTTTGCCCTACAATTACAGTTCATGTTGGCTTTTCCCCTCCTTGAGCTCCTTTAATGGTCTCCAGGCCCACTACATTGTCTGCTAGCTCAGAAAACCTCTGCTTTGACTCCTCAGAACAGAAAATAGCTCTTTCTCCTTTGCATCTACCTTTTATCTGGCAGGTTCAAGAGAAATGAAAGTGCTATGCCATCTAAGATGATTGTTCCCATTGTAAGGGGAAATAGGTCAAGGTTAGGAGATCTCAAATCTTCAAGTAGAAAAAGAGACTTGTGAGGTAGGCTGCTTAGTCTTATAGTGTTGCTGTTGTTGTGAGCTGTTAAGTCAGAAGCAACTCATAGCTGAGCCTCCTCTGAGTTTTCAGAGGTAGTAAATCACAAGGGAGGAGATTGTCCATCCTTCTCCCACAGAGCAGCTGGTGTATTTGAACTACATGCCTCCAGGATTATAGTCTTAGAGGATAGTGAGGGCTTAACACAGAGACAGTTTTGAGAATGCTTAATAATTACATAAGTGTGTGTGTTTGATTCCAGAACTGCTGATGAATCTGTGAAAGAAGCATAGCTTCAGTCTCACGAAGCACTGGGAAAAACAGGTGAGGAAAAACACCTGACCTTCAAGACCAACATAATTCTACAAGACTTAGTTTAAAGGGGAGATGGGTGGAGGAAAAAAGTTGCCATCAATTATGATCTTATGTGTTGCATGAAAGAGCTGGAGGACAAGCAAGATTATGCTAATTTGGAAACAGATTGCTAGACTTTTCTTCTGAGGAGATTCGAGTTGAGTCACAACCACTAACCTTTTAGTTAGAAGTCAAATGTTCAACCATTTGCACACATAATTCCTAACAATTCTTAAAACATCAGAAGCTAAATTTTCCTCCACTCTATTCCTGCTACCTTAATTAGTTAGGGACTAACTTATCCTTTAATGCAAAATCCTTCCATATTCTATTCTCTAGTGTAGTGGTGGTGGTGTTAGGTACCTTCAAGTCGCTTACTACTCACCTGAACCCTGTGCACAATAGCTTTAAACTCTGCCCTATCCTGAGCCAAACTTACAATCTCTGACATGTATCTTCATTTCCTCAATTACTCTATCAATCCATCTCCTTCAGTGTCTTCCTTTCTTAGATTGTCCTTCCATCCTTCCAAGCAAATTTTATAAAGCAAATCTATTTTCCATTCAACAATTCATATACAGTATGTTTTGTTATCATCCTTCCTCTTTACATGTATCACATTTATTTGAAACTAAAAGGGTATAACCTGTATAACATTCCATCATGTCCTCCAAGCACACTGGTCTATCCTGGCAACATATCCAAACTATAAGTCTGATAGTTTCGAGATCTTTGCCTCCAAGGAGCAACTTGGTTTCACCCTCTCCAGGACAAACCTGTTCATTCTCTTGGCAGTCCATGGGATATTTAAACTCTTCTCCAGTACTCCTACTCAAAGGCATTGATTCTTCTTCTGTCACCCTTAGTCATTGTCCAACTCTTTGATGTGTGGCAAGCAGTTGTGAAAACCATGGCTTGGATCTGTCACACTTTAGTCTCTAGAATGACGTTGTTGCCTACTAGCACTCTGCAAAGGTCCCTGACAGCATATTTTCTTAATGTAATTCATCTTTTCATTTCCTGACTGCTGGTGTGAAGAGTGTTGATTGTGAGCCTAAGCAAGCTGAAATTGTTATTAACTTCAAACTCTTTTCCATCTATCATGGTGCTGCCAATTAGCCCCATGGTGAGAATCTTTGTCTTCTTGATGTTGTCAATCTTACCTCACCTTGCTATGTTACGTTTTTGTCAATAGAGGGAGACTAGAACATTAGAAGGCAGGAGGTTGGAGCAAAGTCTTGATGAGTTGTGTGTGTGTGTGAGAGAGAGGGACAGAGACAGAGAGACACACACAGAGAGATTGCTTTGAATCAAATTTTATAGGACAAATCTATTTTCCATTCAATAATTCATATACATTACACTTTATTATCAACCTTCTTTTTTTGGCATCCTCTTTTATTGTAGAATCTTTGATTATACAATTGAGTACTTGACAGAATATAGAGAATTACAGAATTTTTCCATACAGGAAATGAAAGTTTGTAGCCTGTGTTACTTAATTAATGCTTACAGAATATCTGGAGATAATAAAGCATACCAAAAGCTAGTCAGTGAAGTTCTATGTCTCTAGATCTCAGGATGAAGACATTTCTCCTGTAACCTCATTTTTGGACAAGTCCAAGAGATAATAGTTTTACTAGCTTCTTGTTGTTGTTAGCTGCCTTCAAATCAAGTATGCTCCATAGTGACCTTGTGAAAAACAGATCTGAACCCTGTCCTAAGCTGTGCCATCCTCACACTACCTGACACAACAGAACCATTGCAGCAGTCATCATGTCAATCATTCTCTTCAAGATCTTCCTCCTATGGGGACTCTACCGATCCTAGCATCATGTTCCTCTCCAAGAAATAGCCCCTCCTAACAACATGTTCAAAGTATGTGAGGCAAAGTCTTATCATCTTTCCCCCCAAAGAGCATGCTGGTTGCACCATACCCAGGGCATATCTGTTTGATATTTTGGCAGTCCAGGGGATGTTTAGCGCTCTTCTCCAACACCACAGCTCAAAGGCATCATTTCTTCTGTCATCTTTATTTATTGCCCAACTCTCAAATGTATAGGCAATGATAAGGGGCGGGAGGTATGGCCTGAATCAGAGGCGGGAGGTATGGCCTGAATCAGATGTGCCTTGATTCTCAAATTGGCAGCATTACTCTTCAATAATTTGGAGAACCCCTAACTGCAGAATTTCCCAGTGCAATAGGTCTCCTGATATTCTGACTGTTAGTACCAAGGGTGCTAATTGTGGATCCAAGTAAATCATCCTTCATTTTTAAATGTATTAAATTTATTGGAAACTGCCAGGATGTAACCTATATAACATTCCATCATTTGACTATAGTTTCCACAAAAGTTAATGACCTCCCAAACTCACAAGCATAGCCCCATACACAAACACTTTCAGTGTAATTTCTTTTTATTTTGGCTTTTTCATGTAGCAGATCACCTCAAAACTTAGTGGTTGAAAAAATACCTCCCCTCCCAATTATTGTCACTATCCTATGAGTTGATAATATGGTTTTCTCTTGGTTTCACTTGGGTCACTGACATAGCTGTAGACATCTGACTTGGTTGGAGTTGGGAAGATTCAAAAGAGCTTCACTCACATGCCTGACAATTGTTGGTGACTGTAAGGTGATAAGTCTCGGTTCTCTTGATGGTTTCTCATCCTCAAGTTCACGCTCATCCTCTTGGAACCCAGAGATCAGCACTGTTTTGCATCTTGTTTTGGTAAGTTCCTCCTTCCAGCGTTGGGAGTGGGGTAGAAGGTCACTGTGAGTTGGGTGTCAACAAAGTTGGGAGCAGGAGGTTTGCTTTGAGTTCTCAGCACCAGCTCCTCACTTACAGCAAGCAGCACTTGGGTCCACTTTCTGGCCTCTTTCAGTAGAATCAGTCAGTCTCTATCATCCCCATCAGAGATGTTGCTATCAGCCAAGCAACATGCTTTCTGCAGACTTCTGACTTCCAGTCCTTCTCTGAGCTATGGCACCAGCGCTAGTAACACACAGGTGACAGATCATTGGAAACCCCTATTTCAGGTTCCTAGTTTCTAATAACACCTAATGTCTCTGCTTTATCTTCCCAACCTTAATTGACTTCCCGGAATTGTGTTCTCTGTGTTGATTTAGTATTGCTGTTGGCTTTTTACTCTTCCAGCACCTGTTCAACCAATTCTGTATATTATAGTCACTCATAAAAATTACCACTGGATTTTACATGCCTGCTTGGTTTATTGGGTCTGGATTAGTTAATTTTCATTTCAGTACACGTAGGAAGGAATGTCTTCCCGCAGTGACAAACGGTTGGACTGATATTCTTAAATTTCTTGCCTCTAAACAAAACCCAAATCCGCTGCTGTTCAGCCTTTTCTCTTCGTAGTTTCCCCACAGGAAAGAGTAGAATTGTTGCTCCATTGTGTTCCCAAGGCTGTAAATGTTTATGGAAACAGATGGCCACATTATTCTGCACAGCAACGGGTACATTCAAACTTGCACCATTTTGATTGACAGCCACGTGTTTAACCACTGCACTATGAGACCCCCCTGTTGCGTTCTTGTATCTCCACTTGGGTGAGGAACATCTAGATAGATTCATGCTGTAAAGTAGATCGCTTGTCCACAGATCTGATAAGAGCTTCTCCTGGCGGAAGTCAACCTCCAAACTTGGAACAGACGTCAGTCTCCGTACCATTCCAGACCCGTTCCACTGCCTTGTACTATTGCGTCTTACCTAAGCCTTTCATGATCTGATTTTGTGATGATATCACTCGCTCTTAAGGAGTCACTGTAATTAGATATATTGAAATCAATTTCTTTTTGACAATATTCTAAAGCTTCTGAGTTACTCGGGAATTTAGAGGATCCATGAGAGGTCTTTGGAGCAACATCGTCTTCTTCCTGGTAAAGAACTCAATTCTCGTTCTCTGCTCACTGTGGATTATCATGTTGTTTTGGGTTGTCAAGTCTGCCACTACTCCTGGCGACCCTGCGAAGAACAGATCTAAACCTTGTCCTAATCTGTCCCATCCTCACAATCTCTGCCGTGGTGGAGCGTGTTATTACAGTCACCATGTCAACCCATCTTCGTGAGGCTCTTCCTCTGTCTCTCTGACCCTTCACCTTTTCCAGCATGAGGTCTTTTTTACCAAGGACTGGTCCCTCCTGACAGCATGCTAATTCAAGCAGCAATTGATTGAGCTGAATCCGATAACGTGGGCCAAGCTAATCAAGTAGCAATCAATTGCACTGAATCCAAGAATTCAAAACGTATTATAACAACAACTCCCAAATTACCACCACCTCCTTCTGCAGTTTGTTTATACAGGGACTCATTGTGCTCATTTTCTTTCTAATGAAACCCTGAATTGAAGAGGGCAGGATGCCAATGTATTTCACATCTCATGGAAAGTCACAGTGAGAAATAGCCACCAGGAACTCTTACTTGATTATGCGAGAAGGTGGTTGCTTACATGAAGATAAAGCAATTTTCAACTTAATAGCTGGTTACTTAAAATATGTTTAAGGTTATATCCACATCCTTCTAAAACAATCTTTTTTAAAAGGAAAGAATGCCTTAAGGGAAATGATAATCAACTGTAAGTTTACACATAAAGTTTATCTATTTTCCCCCCACTCAAGAGGAAATTGAGAATAAAGTGATACCACACATGAATCATCAAAAACGTTTATTATCTAAAAATATTTGACCCTGGAGTGAGATGAGAGCCATCACTTGGTTAGAATGTTAGGGGACATTTCCAGCAACCTTGACACTGTGCAGTCTTGACAAAGCATGTTTACATTTTTGTAAGGAAAGTGCTAGTGGTACAACTTCCTTTGGTCCCTACTGCTGTCTCTGTCATGGGGTTGTGAGTACTCTAGCCATCTCCTAGTCTACCTAGCAGAGGTTCTTTTTGTTTTAATGAGTTTACTCCTCTGTCAAGCAGCAATCTGAACTCAGAGGGTTTCCTACCTTGGTAACTCAAGTTTGATGTTGTTAAATCCATATAATCGAGCAGGGAGGAAAGTCTGTTGTTGCAAGTGACTAAAAATATGGAAATCCATTTCACAGAAGCAGATGATAAGCTAGTGTTAGGGGCTTCTGGGAACTGTGGCTGGAGTTACAGTGGTTAAATCACCTCACTGCTACTCAGTGACTCCAAGTAAGAAAGGCAAGGCAGCCTGTGTCTGTGAAGCTTTACAGCTTTGGAACTCTCCTGAGGAAGTTTCACTATCTCCCACCGAGTTGCCTGGAGTCAGAACAGACACCACGATACTTGTGTTTTGGTTTGGTTTTTGTTGTTTGGAGAACTCCAAAGCACAGTTGTAGCCTTTGTGTTGTTCTGGAAACAGGGTTCCTTTCAGAACCTTCCAGTTGTGGTATTCCTCGCATTTTGAACATTCTCAATAATTTTAATAAAACGGAATGCTGTTTCATACAAGTATTTGATGATATCACACTGTTTAGTGTGGGGGGTGGGGGGTCTACTTCCCAAGAGTAGCCTGTGTTCTGGTAACTGCACTCCTAGGATTGAAAGGTTGTCTAAGGAAGGACTTTTTAAGACGTGTTTTGAAGCAACAAGTTCTTGAGGTACTTGATCTTGAGACATCTCATACAAGCCTGAGGTATCTTCCATGAAGCTTTTTGCAATGTGGGGCATGGCAGGGGTGGGAAGGGCAGGGGAAAGGCCACAGACCTGTGAGGAGGAAGAACTCCACCAAACTTCCTCTCACCTCAGGTTTCAGAATGTTTTGGATGAGTCTGTTAGCTATGCTCAGTAATTTTTAGGTTTTTCCTGGTGAGAGAATCAGACCAATGATTCTGTTGCCCAGCATGTAGAAAATGCTGAGTGAAGAACTAGAAGGTGTTTTTCAATTGCAAAATAAAAAGGTAAATTTAATTCTTGTAATTTGGACGTGAATCACTGGGGAGGCAACGTGAAAAGATGTCGACAAAACGTAATTTTAAAACCTTGTGCTTTAGTTGCTAACTCCAAAATTATACAAGCTGAGGTAGGAACAGACTGTTATCCTAATTAAAGCCTTTTGTCTTTCTGTAAACTTGAGAACCATTATGAAACTTAAATCCTATATATTGATCTATAACTGCTACCTGAGGATATTGCAGCTGGTTTAAAAACTAGAGGGAAGACTCCTATAGCTACAAAGCTTCACCCAAAGAAAAACAATATAAAATACACACCTACGTGGGGTGACATTGGATAAAAATTAATACATAAGCTAGGTGAAGGAAAGCCAATATATATATATTATAATAAGGATTTTATGGTTGTAGTTGTTGTTGTTGTTGTTGTGTACTATTGAGTCAAGACGGCCTCATAACTGACCCTCCAGCAGGTTTTCAGGGGCAGTTTAATCTCAGGGGAGGAGTTTGCCCATCTTTCTCTCAAGGAGAAGCTGGTGGTTTCAAACCTTGTGCCTTTGGAAGTGCAGCCCAGCTTCTTACCAGTAAGCCACCAGAGCTCCCTGGAATTTGATTAGACATAATTCATTACATTAATCAATTGTAAGTAATGTTATAAAACAAGATGCTCACAAATTATTGAAAATGCAATATTATATGTAAACTTTCACTCAAATAACATGAAACTGAAAATAATCTTTTTTTAAAAGAAGAAAATATTTTGTACAAAACACATTTTAAAAAAAATTCTCCTATTACCTTGTATTATTTGGAATAATACATTGATTTCTATGTTTCAGCTGCTATGCAATTTCAATTAGCAACAGAAAGAATGATAAGGACAAAAGATTTGGAAAGCTGCAAAATAATTTGGAAGGCTATATTCAGGTTCAAATGCTGCCTCTGCCTCAGTTTGAACCTGGATACATCACATACCTCACCCTAAATCTCTACCTTCTGACGTTAAAGTTTAAGAGAGTTCTGTTAGATCAGTTCTGGAATTGTATGAAAGCACATTTGGAATGTCCGATGAAAGACATGTGGCAATGAGCTCAAGCATATCAGAGATTGTGAGGGTGGAGGGGGATAGGGCGAGATTCAGAGTGGTTGTCCACAGGGTCTCTATGAGTCATAGTGAACTTGATGGCCCCCAACAACAACAACAACAAAATAAATACTGCCAGGGAGACAAATATGAAAAGATTGACATTCCTGAGATAAACACATAAACCTAGTCAATGACACAATAATCATTTTCTGAACATCTACTATTTATTCACTGCAAATATATCTGCTATTCGTGGTGTCAGACATCTCGATATGTGTGAGATGATTTAATCGTAAGGAAAAGCAGAAAAGCATAGACTGGGTTTTACTCGCTTCCAAAATGATTAAAAAATCATTGGCCCACCAAGCAGATATATGCACACCCATGTTTATTGCAGCTTTGTTCACAATAGCAAGGAGTTGGAAACAACCTAAGTGCCCATCAACAAACGAATGGCTAGAGAAGCTGTGGTATATTCACACAATGGAATACTATGCCGCATTGAAAAACAAGGAATTCATGCAATATTATTCAAAATGGTTGACTCTGGAGAACATTATGCTGAGTGAAATATCCCAGTCACAAAAGGACAAATATTACATGATGCCACTGTTGTAGAATGGGACTAACCTTGGGGTTGGGGAGAGACTGAGTAAGATGGTTTCAATAATGTATACTGCACTGAAGCAGAGGAGGGAGAAAACTGTTTAAAAGAGATATGTGACTAGGTATTTCTGTCATCGCAGGAGTCTAGAGCAATGGCTGCTTGGTGGAGGGGACCTGGGGGAGGGTTTGTAAAACCATGAAAGAATCTTTTCTTTTACTTTTCCATAATTTTTGACTCATGTACTTATAACTTGTTAGTTAAATTTGTGTCTTCTAGGTTGCAACACCCCCATGATACAGCTTCAAGGATATGAACGTGTACGGCTAAGCACAATTAATAACAGTGCATCTAAATTCCAAACTCAATCTCCATAATAGTCTATGTGTTTCCTACTGCCAAAGGGGCCCTTTAGAGTAGTGAGAGAAGATCTTCACCCTGAAACCCACAGCGTCCCTTTTCAGCAGGAAGTAGCTAAGAAAATACACCATCCCCTTTTCCTTATGAGTCAGGGTGAAGTCTCTCTCAGGGAGGAGTGATAGGGAATGGCAAGGGACACACTGACAAAGGAGATTAATCAGAACTGGCATTGACAAGCACTGTGGCAATTGGACAATTAAAACAGACATTCGGATGGCAGGGGAAGAGGAACGAACTGGGGAGGAGGGTGGAGAGAATCATGCAGCAATGAGGGAATGAAAACCCAAAATCCCTGTAAATGTTCATTAAAACTAATAAAATTTAATAATAAAAAAAAGAAAAAATCATTGGCCCAAAGATCACACTCTAGCTTGTGCAACATATGTAAGACAGAGCACATAATAGATTAAACTTTTAGCGATCTCCTTTTTAAAGATGACATTTTCTTGTATGCTCCACAAATTATACTGTGGGTGAGAATAAATCTCATAACCAAACATTGGGAACACTGTGGTAATGAATCTGATGTTGTTGTTGAGTGCCATCCAGTCGGAGCCGAACCATAGAGGACCCTCCGGTAGGTTTTCAGAGGCAGTGAATCACCTGGGCGGAGATTGCCCATCGTTCTCCAGTGGAGCAACTGGTGGATTCAAACCGTGTGCCTTTGGGACTGCAGTGCAGCTTCTCGCCTTTTGGTAGAGAAAAAGAATCTATTCTCCTGCTGATATATGCTGTTCTAGGACCTTGATGTTCTTCATCCAGAGTCATCAACTGCCACTGAAACCCATTTACATCTCTTCTTGATTCTGTCTCATTGACAGAGACCAAGGTCTCCTACCCATGCCTCAGATATAGAATTAGAACCAACCTATAGTGACCCTGTAGAAGTTTTTTAGAGGCCGTAATTCATGTAGAAGTGTCCATTGTTCTCCTGTAGAGCAGCTAGTGGATTCGAGCCGTGTGCCTTTCGGATTGCAGCACAGCTTCTTACCTCTAGGTCATTAGTACTCCCTAGGTTCCATTTAAACCCTATGAATTCAACTTTGAGATATTAAAAGTCTATCATTGTGTAGTATTTAAAAGTGGCTAGGTTTTTAAATCAATTACTTCGCAAGAAACTCCACTGGTCTACACATGGCATTGATCTACCTGCTTGTAACAGAAAATGTACCTCTTGAGCCACTTATCAGGAAAGACCAGTCTCTAGAGAAAGACATCATGACTGGGAAAACAGTGAAAAAAAGGAAGACATTCAATGAAATGGATTGACACAGTAACTGCAACGATGGGCTTAAACAGCAATGATTGTGAGGACGGAGAAGAGCCAGAGAGGGTTTCTTTTTTGTTGTTGCTCTTGTGCACAGGATCTCTATGTGTCAAACTAGCCAACTACACAGTCCTAACAGTCACAACAAATAGGTGTACAGTGTTCCTGGGGGGAGGGGGCACAAACAGTCAAGTGCTTAACTACAAAAACATTGACAGTGGAAGTCCATCTGAGTGCACCTCAGAAGACAGGGCTGGCATTCTACTTCTAAAAATCGCAGACATTGAAAACGCTATGGAACACAGTTCTACTCTGAAACACTCCCTCGGAGTCAAAACACTGGTTCACTTCCCTTCCGTCCCCCCTCCCCACCCCACCAAGACGCTCACACCCTAATCTTCAACACTAGTAAAGGGTTTGTTGTGGTTTGTTTGTTTTTCTTAACAATACGAAAGGGATATGATTAAGGATTTGATGATGGAAATACTGCCCCTGAATTACCCAGATGAACCAGTGTAATAATGAATTATAAGGGTCTCTGTAAGGGAACAATGGAGTCAGGAAAGTCAGAAAGGGAGTTATGAAAATGGGTGCTCAAATCCAAGTGAAATCACTGACAGAAGGGTGTTATTAGTCCAGGAATATGGACAGTCTCCTGAAGCTGGAACCAGCGTGCAAAGATTCTTTACTTCTAGAGTTTCTGGAAGGAATGGAAACATGCTGACATCTTTATTTTAGCCACAGAAGGCTTATTTAAAACATACCGCCTCTGAGGGATCTCTGGTGGCCTAGTGGCAAGAAGCTGCACTGCAATACTGGAGGTACGTGGTGCAAATCCCTGAGATGCTGTGCGGAAGAAGGAGGGGCAATCTCCTCCTGTACCAGTCAGATCTAATTTGACAGTACACGCACAACAAAAATTAAAAAAAATAAGTAAATAAAAATTCCACTTCCACAACTATAGTGTTGTTGTTATGTGCCGTCGAGTCACCTGTGTACAATTATAGTCGACCCTAAAACCTGCTCTATCCTGTGCCAATCTCACTGTCTCTAACACACCTACCCCCATTACTCCAGTTACTGAGTCAATCCATGTTGTCGATAATCTTCCTCTCTTGTGCCATCCCTCCACCCTCCCAAGCATGACGTCCCTCTCCAAGGACTGGTCCCTCCTTGAAACATGTCCAAAGTATGTCAGTTGGAGCTTCAGAATCCTTGCCTCCAAGAAGTAGTCTGGTTTAACCCTCTCTAAGATGAACCTGCTCATTTTCTTAGCAGTCCATGGTACATTCAATTCTCTTCTCCAACACCACAGCTCAAAGGCATCAATTCTCCTTCTGTCCTTCCTAGTCATTGTCCAGCTCTCTGACACATATAAGATGATAAATTTCTTTCATATGGTCTGTAGTAATTTGTTACAGCAGGAACTGCAAACCAGCACACTTCTTGGTGGGTTCAGTTTGTGTGTTCGCTAGCAGGATGCTGATCTTGGGAAATCCTGAGGAGCTTCTCAGCTGTGTTCACAGTCCATGTCACCAGCTTCCTCCCTCACTCACCATTGTTCTACTACACAATTGTGCATTCTGTGTAGGAGCCTCCTTTGGGGCCTCTCTCCATCACACTCTGCAGTGGGGAATGCTTCGAAGAGTTCACTTCTGCCTCTGCTATCATCACCAAATTGGTTTGGGGACTGCTGAAATCCTTCTAATCATAGAGGCCCGAATATATATATTTAAACAATTCACAGTAGGATATGATGCTCATCAGGAGTCACATGAAAGAACAGCAGGAACAATCAACACTCAGAAATTCCTTTTCAGCCGGTTACCAGAGATGATCATTCTCATGATTACAAACTAATGGTATTCAGTCCTCTCAGGGTGCCTTCCTGGAGCCTTACAGTGAGATGTTCTTTGCACCTAGATTACAGCCCACATCTCAGCAGCAGAAGCTATCGTTCCATCACCATTAAAAGGCCCCTGAATATATGGAGACTCCTGGTCCTCTCATCCATGCCCAGTGAAAAGGAAGGGTTAGTTTCTTGCCCTTCTCCAGGCTAGGGCTCAATGTCCAAGTCTTTGTTGCAAGATCTACCTCTTTCCAGGACTGACTAACCTGGGTAATTTTCATTATCTTATAAGAGAAATGTCCTCACTTATTAAGGAGGGGGGCTTCTTAGCTACTCAGTGGGCTCAAGCAGAGCAGAGAGTGTGAGGATAGTATGGGATTGGGTAGAGTCCTATTGTTGTACATAGGCTCACTGCGAGTTGAAGCCAACTCAAAGTACTAGCAACCATCATATTCACATCCTGCAGCCTTAGCTTGATAATTACATTGGAACATATTAATCCAGTGATTGTTCAACAGACAAAGTTACATACAGAGCCCCAGCACTGCTTCTTTACACCCCAGCTTCCAGAATGTAGAAGTGGCAACTCTTTTAACTTTTAGTGTTTCTCAAAGTCTGGGTCATTTACTAGCAAATAATACTTGTGGTGTTGGCAAGGAGTGTTGAATTTCCTGCAGGCTCTTAGGACAAACAAAGTTGTCTTAAAGAAAGTGCAACTGGAATTCTCCTGCGAGTCAAGGGTGATGATGCTTCTTTTTACTTCCTTTGCACATATTTTCAGGATGAATCACTGAGAGAGAAATCATGCTGGGAAAGGTAAAGTGTCAGGGGAAGATAAGGGCCAGTGAAAGAGAAGAAGACCGTCCACAGGTGGACCGCCACAGTGAGCCACAATGAGCCTGGTAGGATGGAGATCCTAAGGGTGCGGCAAGACAGGGCAAGGTTCAGACCTGTTGTTCATTGGTTCATTATGAGTCATTGTCAGCTTGATGGGACCTAACAACAAACACTTCACGTCACTAACGTACAGTGCAAGAAGAGGAATGTTTCTAGAGCTAGTCAAGTTAGAGATATTAAATTCCTCCAGTTATGGTTATTGTCCATAACTTAAATTTCCAAACACCTCTTCCATTTGGAAGGATAAATTTAAGCCATTAATAATATAAAATAAACTTCACATGTTTAAAATGTATCATTTAATAAGATTTAACATAGATATACACTCAGAAATCATCAACATAGTTAAGATAATACTTCTGTCACTTCAAAAAGTTTTCTTGTGTTTCCAATAGCAAGTAGTTGGAAACAACCCAAGTGCCCATCAACAAATGAGTGGATAGAGAAACTCTGTTATATTCATTCACACAATGAAATACTACGCTGCATTGAAAAATAAACTCATAAAATATTATTCAAAATGGGTGACCCTGGAGGACATTATGCTGAGTGAAATATCTCAATCACAAAAGGACAAATACTGCATAGGGCCACTGTTGTAAAATGCAACTGACATCAAGGTTTGAAGGAAGACTGAGAAAGAGGGAATATAACTGCATTGAAACAGATGAGGGAGATAACTGTTTAAAAGGGATATATGATTGGGTATTATTGTCATGACAGGAGACCAGAATGAAGGTGCACAGTGAAGTGGACTTGAGGGGAATTTTACAACAATGAGAGAATTTTTCTTTTACTTTTCAAAGAGAAGAGAGAATGGGGCGGGGGGAGTGGGCAGGGAGAACAGTGCAACAAGGAATGAATGGAAATCCTAAGTCTCTGTAAACTTTCATTTAAATTAATTTTTAAAAATATGAAATAAAAATTTAAAAAAAGAATAAATTTGCCTGTGTTTTGATGTAATCCTTCCTCCCTTCCTGCAGTGTATGTACTCTTTGTCAGACTAGTGTAAATAGTATAATTATTCTGAGTTTATCCATGTTGTTATATGTGATCTTTATTCCTAAGTTTTCTAGCTACCTAGGTATTCCACAATTTGGTTTTATATTGATTTGTTTATTTGGTTTATATTAATTTTATGTCTATTACAGGATAAGGACTATGATAATTGTTTTTTTAAGTTTTCATTTCTCTTGGAAAATACCAAGAAGTGGAATGGCTGGATCATCTTGTTTGTTTAAAACTTTACGAAATTGCCAAATATTTCCCACAAAGTATCCCATTTTACATTCCATCCGCAGAATATGAGAAATCTATTAACCCCAAATCCTTGCCAGTACTTGCCACAATCAGTCTTTAAATTGAAACATGCTAGTTTATGAATTGTTTTCATCTCTACTTTACTAATGACTAATGAGGGAGGTCTGGTGGCCCAGCAGGTAAAAAGTTGTGCTGCCAACGCAAAGGCAGGTGGTTCAAATGCACCAGTTGCTCTGCAGAAGAATGATGCAGAACCTCCTCCTGTGTGATTTACAGTCTCTGGAAACCTGCTGGAGGGTCAGCTACGGGTTGGTTCCAACTTGAAAGCAATGAGTTTCATTTAGTTGAGTGATTACAATGTTGAAGATTTTCTATATGCTTATTTCTAGCCACCTATATATCTTTTCCTGCGAAGCTTCGATCCAAATCATTCACCCAGTTTAAGATTATGTTGTTGCTGTTATTCTTGGTAAGTGTTGAGAAAACTTTCCATGCTCTGTTTACAAGTCATTTTCAAGACATGTAACTGTCCAATATCTTCTCTCAACTGTGACTTGTCTTTTTGTTTGCTTAGCAGTGTCTTTAAAGGAGCATGATGGCTTCATTTTTATGAAGTTCAATTTATACAGTTTTTATTGCAATATATTATGCAAATATTGGTTTGCATACAAAATTCATATACAATGTGTTTCATCCATGTACACTGTGTCAAGCTTAAAAAGCATTCAAAGATTTTTCTCTGATATCTTTTCTTAATTGTTTCATAGACTTGTTGTTGTTATGTGCCGTCGAGTCATTTTCGACTCATAGCGACCCTATG
>NW_006399827.1:6920112-6925854 GCF_000299155.1 Elephantulus edwardii
AGTTGGTAGAAATCATCTATTTCTTCTTCTTTGGCTCTGGTTGTTGGTGCATATATCTGAATGATAGTGGTATTCACTGGACTTCCTTGTAAGTGTATGGATATAATCCTGTCACTCACGATGTTGTACTTAAGATGGATCTAGAAATTACTTTTTTTACTATGAAAGCAACCCCATTTTCCCTTGTCTTTTCATCTCCATAGTAATATATCATATGGTCATCAGACTCAAAATGCCCCATGCCAGTCCATCTCATCTCTCCAATGCCTAATATGTCAGTATTTATGCGTTCCATTTCTTTCTTAACAATTTCTAATTTTCCTACATTCATGGCTCTCACATTCCATGTTCCAATCACTAGGGTCTGGATTTACATTTAGGTCCATAACCCAGCTTGAGTTCATTGAGCTGCTGCACATAGGGTCTCTATGAGTAGCAGGCAACTCAACTACAACAACAACAACAACAACAACATAATTGAAAGTCTGTATTGAAATATATTTTTCTTGAAATTTCTAGTTAATAATTTAAGTATCACTTGTTTTTTTTTTAAAAAAGGTCTTTTTTTCTTTAAAAATATATTTGTGCTTTTATTGAAAATCATTGAAACTATGCATTGAGACTTATTTCTCGGCTCTCTATATGTGTTAAATTGATTTATTTGTGTATTGCATGCGAGAATAACACTTCTGTGATTAATGTGATTTTATAAGCCTAGAAGTCTGGTAGAATAAATGATCTTAACTTTGTCCTTCTTTTTCCCCAAAGTATTATGGCTGTACTAAATCCTTTGTATGTTCAGATGAATTTTAGAAATAGTTTATCAATTTCTATAAAACAAAGAACATATCTTTAAAATTTTGATTGAAAATTAGTCTGTAGACAAACTTGGGAAAATTGGTACTTGAACAATATTAAATATTCTTATCCATAAGCATGGTATATATTTACATTTATTAATCCAGCTTTTTATGAGATTTAGGGATTGCCTCTCTTTCCCTAATGCCTGTAAAAAACTTAAAACAGGAATATTTGGGGGCAAAGAGTTTGGATATACATGTCATCACAGAGAACATTCAAATGTACACCAATTACTTGGAAAAATACTCAGTGTTATTAATCATCAGAAAGATACAGTGAGATACCATTTCATTCCTACTTGAATGGATAAGATAAAAACGAACTAAGCAGATTATAAAAAATATTGGCAAGGATATGAGAATACTGAAACACTTATCCTCTACTGGTAGAAATGCAAAATAGTACATCCAAGTGGAAAATAATGTGACAGTTCCTTTAAGTAAACTAAAAATAGAACTATCATAAAATCCAGCCATTCACTCCTAGGCATGTATCCAAAAGAATTGGAAATAGAGACTCAAGAAGAGATGTGTTTAACAATTTTCAACACAGCACTATACACACTAGTCAAAAGGTAGGAACAACTTAAATGCTCATTAACGGATAAATGGATGAAAAAAATATAGTATATATATGCAGTGCAATACTGCACAATCAGTAGGAGAAATGAAGATCTGATACATGTTGCAATATGAATGGAACACTAAGTGATGCAATAAGCCAATCACAAAAGGATCAATGTTGTATGATCTCACATATTAAAAAAAAAAAAACTAGGAAATGTATAGACAGCAAAATATATTAGTGGTCTCCAGGACTGAGAAGGAAGGAGAATAAGAAGTAATGATAATAGAAAAAATTATGTCGATTATGAGGATAATTGCACAGCCAACGATTTGTAATGCTGTAAGTAGTATTCTAGGTAAAAGTTGAGTTGGCAAAAGTTGTGTGATAGATACATTTGCAACAATAACAGAAGAAAAGTAGTTGTTGAGGTTGCTTATACACAACGAAGTAAACTCACTATGGAACTTGGTTTCTTGGTTAAAAGGTTAGGGTTCTGGTTTCAGGGGACCTCCCCTTTAAATGGCAGGAGTTGTTTAGTGCTCCTGTTTTTTTGCCTCCTAGCTTATTTAGTTCCTGAGGTCTTAAGACGTTTATAAGCAGCCATTCAAGAAACAGTTTCTTATGCAACAAAGAAACAAAGAGAATCCGGAATAGGAAGAAGAAATGGAATGTGTAGCTAATTGCTCCCGCAAACAACTGCCACCTTTTCCATGAAAAGAGAAGCATTGTAGGTGCCTGGTTACCACTGCTAATCATTTAGGCCAAAGATTCTAAAGAATCTTGAGCAACCACAGAGGCATCTCATACCACAGAACCAGAGATCTGTACCAAAGGGGATAGCTTTGAAAACCCTATGGAGTGGTGTTAGGTGCCATCAAGTTGGCCAAGACTCATAGAGACCCTATGGTCAACACATCTGAACCCTGCCCTATCCTACATGATCTCTGTCCTGCTCAAGCCCAGTGTGGCAAATCACTATGTGAATCCACCTCGTTGGAAGTCTTTCATCATCCCACCTTCTAAGGAGCACCCTGGCTGTACTTCCTTCAGTATGTTGTTGTTGTTGTTGTTGTTGTTATGTGCCGTTGAGTTGCTTGTGACTCATAGCGACCCTATGTACAACAGCCCTAAACTCCGCTCTGTCCTGTGCCAATCGCACTGTCTCTGACACTCCCATCCCGATTATCCCAGTCACTGAATCAATCCACCTCATAGAGGGCCTTCCCCTCCTGCGCTGTCCCTCCACCCTCCCAAGCCTGATGTCCTTCTCCAAGGACCGGTCTCTCCTTACAACATATCCAAAGTATGTTAGACGGAGCCTCAGAATCCTTGCCTCCAAGGAGCCACCCGGTTTAACCCTTTCTAGGACAAATCTGTTTGTTTTTCTAGCAATCCATGGTATTCTCAATACTCTTCGCCAGCACCACAGCTCAAAGACATCAATTCTCCTTCGTCCTCCTTGGTCATTGTCTAACTCTCTGATGCATAACAAGTGACTGCAAAGACCATGGCCTGTATCAGACGCACCTTAATCCTTCACTATAGATTTGTTTATTCTTTTGGCAGCCCATGGGATTCTGAAACAACATCACATTTATGCACACAGAGGTCACCATAAATTGGAACAAACATGATGTCAACCAGCAACCCGACAGTTATCTCAGGAGAACTTTCTTCTATAAAATGATAATGTGGAATCTAAATGTTGAGAGAGTTGCTGGGTTGGTTTCATGTTTTGTTTATTGTTTTTTGCTGTATCTCAAGTGCCAAGAACAGCATGGGCATGGAACCGACATTCAGATTCTTTCATTAAAAATGTCTTTGATTACTCCTAATTCCCAGTGACCTTTTTCTTCTCTCACTTTTAAAGTAGTCAGATTATAAATCCCATAATCTACCACTGCATTTTTCATCTTGCCTTTGATGGGTGTCTAATGGCATCCTTGCTAAATACAAAATGACCTCCCTCAAGGTGAAACATGTCACTCATTACAGAGCATGGAGGAGAAGTGGCCTCTCAGATTGGATTGTGTGACTTCAGGCAAGCAACCACGTTGTTCTCCACTTTATCATCTGCAAAATGGGAGCAATGATCCTATCCATCGTTCTATAATTCCTGTATAGGATTTAGAATGGCATAAAGCAAGCTATTATTTCTACTCATACTACTACTATTACATTAATTAATTGCAAGCACTTGGTGATAGGGAGTAGATTAAAAGTTCTTTGGGAGTGCTGAAGGTAAGTGTACAGACCGAAAAAGAGGACATGAGGTTTCATTGTACTGGTTCTTAAAAGGTTGAGGATAATATGGCCTTTACGCTTTTTTCAAAGCAAGGACTACGTACATTTAAAAAACAAACAAACGGCAAGCTCTGGTGGCCTAGTGGCAAGAAGCTGCAACTACAGTCTCAGAGGTGCACAGTTCAAATCCACCAGATGCTCTGCTGGAGAAGGAGGAACAATCTCCTCCTGTACCAGTCAGATCTGATTTGACGGTATGCACAAAAAATAATGAAATAAAATAAATTTAGAATCGATGCTTTAAAAAAAATAAAAAACAAACAAAAAACAACCACCAAAACGGAAGACCACTCCAGCGTATAGAAGGTACTCACTTAACATTACAGAATTACTTAATAAATAAATGGTTCCAGGTATAAAAAAGCAGGTTCTTTGCTCTTTTGCTTACAGTAAAAGAGAGAAGGCTAGTAACAACTTTCAATTCCCTAAAGCAAAAGCCAGGTCGCTGTCCAGGTGCTGAATTCTAGGCTAGGGTGAATGTTTATGTTCATCTCTGACAAAGTGCATTCCAAATCCCTTAGTAGGGTCGATTTTGAAAGCTGGGAGGCGAATATTCCCCCAGAAGTTTCCGGAAGAGGCTAATTCTCTCTTGGTTTCTTTTCGTGTACTGAGCTCTCAATGTCTTTCCTGCTGAGGCGCGCCTCTCTCTACGTAAAAATCCTGGATGTATTTCATCTGGGCCTCGACTTTGTGCGGACCACCTGGGAGTCGGGGCTGTCATCTCAGAGAACAGGTCCCTGGGCCAGACCTTCTTTAAGAGTAGTCAGTCTGCAGGTGGTTCCTTTTTTTGAATCGCTGGAGATGGCAGGACTACGCAGCAGTTGTGGCCAATGCAGCTGGCCCAGCCCCAGAAGCTGAGAGAGCGGCTGCTCTTCTCTGCACCCCTTCTCCTTCCCTCCCACTCTACAGAAAGACCCACCAGACTTGTGGTCGAACTGGAATCGGTTCAAGACCCGCGGGAGCTCTGCTGTGTAACTAACTCCTGTGGCCCCAACCCTGTGAGGAAGAGGCTGGGTGCTCAGCTCGCCAAAAGAAAGCTCGATAGACCGACGCTGGGCCAATGGAAGATCCTCTCCCAGTCCTCCTCCCGTCCACTTATCCATGCAGCTTATTAGATTGTGAAGCCTAAAGGAAGGAATTCTAAACACCAAAAATTAAAAAAAAAAATTTAAAAAGAGTGCAAACAAATCCTCTGCGAGTTCTGTGTTTATTGTGTGTGTGTATGTCCATGACCGCTTGTGCAAAAAAAGAAAAAAAATTAAAAAAATCTTCTAACGTCACAGTTTGCAATCCGGACAAGCGCGCGGAGAAATCCGAGACCTTGCCTGGGATTTCCCTCTCCCCTGGCCGCCTCCTCTTCAGCACCTTCCAAGAGGTAGGTCTGGGGCTTTCGCAAAGCGCTGCGGCAGCCACCGTGGCAATGCAAACCTGCAGCAGTTTTCCCTTCCCCTCCCTCGCACGCTCCCAGCCTTCTTCTCGGGTGAATGGTCCCGAGCGCGAGGTTTCCTTCTGATTCCCCTCGCAGCCCCATAGCCAGCGGCTCGCCAGGTGCGAGTTCTGCACCGGGCCCCACGGGCTCCCGCCCAGGCCGGGGCGGTGGGTGGTGCTGGCGCCGCCCCCACTTCCCCAGGGACCCCGAGGGCCGCGCGCCGGGCCGGAATGTGTGTGTGAGCGCGCGCGCGCGCGGGGCTGGCGGGGAAACCTCCTCCAGTGCGCGCTGTGCCGAGTGTCGCCGGCGGAGAGTATCCTGGAGCCTCGCCGAAGCCTCTAAAACACTCAAGGCTCCCGAAAGAACAGAATCAATGACAGGAAAGACAGGAAGGCCGATCCCTCAAAAGCTGGGTTCCCAATAGTCCTGTTCCGCGAGCTGGGCGGAGTTGGCGGCGCCCACCGTTGGCTCCCCGGACTTGGAAAAAGGGGGTTTGTGCCCCTTTGGGGAGGAGAGAGGTGAGGGACTTGCAGGCAAGCGGGAGTTACACCTGGTGTGGGCACCTGCAGAGAGAACTCGGG